>NW_020454649.1:3273356-3313909 GCF_003342845.1 Nothoprocta perdicaria
GGGAGGCGCCGCCGTGCCGCGCGCGGGTCCTTCAGGCGCGCGGCGGGCGCCTGCGCGCCGGGCACAATAGCGAGGCGGGGCGCAGCCGTGTGAGGCGCGGCGGGCCCGGAGCTTGAGACAAACGTCCTGAAACACAAATAAATAAATAAATAAATAAATAAACAATTAAACATGTATCTGCACACATACACGAAGCAAAGGAACACCCAGAGTGAACATTAAACTCTCTCCAGTCAAGGAATGATTTTGTATAGGGCCCCTGTGATCCCGAGTATTGTGACCAGGCTTGGGTCTGCTGTCCGCTCGGAATCATGTGAGAAAAGACTTAGGGAAGACGAAACCCCGAAGCCTCCTTTGAACGATTACCTCGTACATGTTATTTGAACTCCGTCCTGGCCTTTGTTTTACACCGTAGGCACGGAACAGGAACGAGGAGCTCGTCTTTAATACGTTATTGTTAGGATAGGAGTTACCGCAGGGCTTTCCCTTAAAAAAGCAGCCCTTGCTTGAGGAGACGTTGGCCACAGCTGCGCCAAGGCGGTGCGTTTTATGCCAGCCTGCAAGTTTAAGTCCCCTCCAAGCCTCACAGCTCATTCAAATTCAACAAGAGCGTTTTGGCAGCAACATGGCTACGATTCTGTATTTTTAGCGTTTTGTTTTGCAGTATCGATGGTTCTTTGCTCTGTCCCACCACAGATCCACGCAGCCGCTTGCACGACACGAGCGCGAGCCCTTTCTCGAGCGGCGCCAGCCCGGGGCTTCCTCCCGGCCAAGGATGGGCTCTCTCCTCTCCCCTTCCCGTTCTTCTCTCCCCGTGGGGTAGTCCAAGCTGATCTCCCATCAGAAATCTGCTTTCTTTGACCTCGTGTTCTGGGAGTTAATATTTGATTAGATTTCTCTTTGTTCCATCTGTAAATATCGCTTCTAAAGCTTCTGCTTTTCTTTTCCTGTAGGCCTGCGTTTCACGTAAGATGACAAAGTACTGAGCTACCATCAGCAATATCAGATTATTTGCTTTCCAAATTGCCTCTTTTTGCATAGCAGGTTATAGGGCAAGTGTAATAAATCACACAACGGCATATAATTCAGTTGGGTAAATAAAGCATAAAAGAAATACTGTTAACCAATGCAAGTAATTCCTTTTTCCCTATTCACCAAGAATATTCAGTTCTTACCGCTGTATTTATAAGACTTACATTCTTATTTATTTCTTCATGCCCCTTATACAGTAGTTGAAGTTACCTTCTTCTCAAATCACACGCGTTTTCTTCATGAATATTTGAAGCATCCTGAGACTTTTTGACCATGAAATATAAAACCCAAGTAATATAGAAGAGCTTTATCCATTGCTGTCCATTTCTCCTTTTTCTTCATTGCCATTGCCAATTCTTTATGCAATCTGGGGACTCAATGGATGGCTTAAGTAATTTTTCTCAGGCAAGTTACAGAAGGCTTTTTTTCCCCCCCCCTCAATACTGCCTTGCTGAAGAACTCCAGAACTGCAATAAAAGTAACAACAGTGGGAGAATTGGTAACAAATAATTTTAAATGTCACGTTGGGCCAGAATAAAGCCCTCTTCTTGTACGATGTTGTGTTCATGATGAAGATTTTCCTTCATTTTAGGCAGAAAAACAAGCAGAAATATGCCTATCTAGGCCTGATCTATGTTAATTGATTTTTTTCATAGCGACCCCAACCAAATGTTGGCATACTACATTGTACTAATAGTCCCCCCGCCCTGGGTGCCCCCATACAATCCTTAACGCTAAAATGAAGGATAAAATCAAAATCCTGCGCTTCTCTTCATGGACTTACTGGTCCAATTGTCTAACTGGACTCACTGAATGTTAAGAGCCTCCAGGTGCCATTGGCAACATGCTTGTAAAAGCACCGGGATAAAGAGGTATCCCGGCTAATTGAAAAGGCAGATTCTAGTCCACTGGTGAAACACCAACCAAACAAATACCACCAACCTGTATTTCCAGTTCCTAGACTTAGTATGCAGGGCTTATGTTTAGAAAAAGAAACAATAAACAAAAGAGAACAGTGTAGCACAAACACATTTTAACTGGACTAATGAAGAAGGGATCAACGGTATCTCTATCTGCTTTTGAGGTTATAAATAAACTTTTGAGAGGAGAACGGTATTTACAGCAGTAAAAACCCAGAGCTTAAATACTATTTAGAAGTAGGACGATATAATTTGAACTTTCACTCAGGTTTACTGTTTTAAGAAGGGTCCAATAAGCATACTTCAAAAGCCGTAGTTCCTACTGCTTATCAGGCACTTCTAGAAAGTTACCCATCACTTTGTTCTTATTTGGGTTTCCTTTTCTCAAAGGAATGCACTCAGAGAACAGAAATTTCCATTCTATCTAAACCCAGAGGCTGGCTAACTTTCCATAACAAAAGGAAACACAGACAAAATAAGTGCCTCTTCAAATAGAGATTAAAAGCTCAGTAGACACTGTTCTCCAAATAAACTGGTATTACAAATTTTATATCATAAATGTTAAACGTTAATGCATCAGCAGAAAGATCGATAAAATTCAGAAAATAACCTGTCGAGGAAGAACCTGATCAAGCATATCTGTGCTTAACATACTAGTTCTAGAATCAGAAGTTTGAGTTCAAAGAAGATTAAGCAACGTCTAATAGAATTTGTTCAAAATAAGCATAACTCCAACTCAATCTTGCAAACTATTGATTAAATGATAAATTTGTCCATATATTTAGTGATGAGAAATCATTATAAAACATGCTTCTGTTTCTATTGATATAACATAATTCTTTGGCCCTTTTACAAAAAAAAAAAAAAAAAAAATCTTCAACTTACAGAAATAAATACTTAGAATAGGACACTACTGAATAAGCTATATGCAAAACAGAAATCAAGTGAATTTTAATATGCTAAGCTTACATGTATGAAGAATGTAGGTAGGTCATAAATACTAAAGGAAAGGCTCTTCACTGGTGAGCTGCTCAAAGCTACTCACAGACTCACATTTGACTGTGTTATCTCATTCAAATGCACCAAGCTTACTACATGATCCAGATAATTCTGTACCTGTCCACCCTATAATGTACTTTTTCATAGAACTTTTTGTATTTCTAATTGATATCAAATAATTTGGTAGTTATTTCTCACTGGTGAAGAAACAGGATAGCGCTGTGATCCACACTGAAATCCAGAAGAATTTTCTAGACATATTTTTCCCAAAGGAAAAAAAAAAAGAAGGAAAAAAAAAGAGAGAACAGCCCCTTCAACACCAGCTGAGAGTCTGAGAGTCCAAGGCATCAGAGAAGCTGCTAGTGCCAAAACCAAGGCAGAAAGACAGTTCAACATCAACATCCAAACCAGCAAAGCTTCCAATCCCAAACTAAAATGTGGCTCCTGGGCCCATGGTCAGGGGATGCAGTGTGGAGGCCCCAGGTGAGGCTGGTGAGGACAATTAAGGCTCATTACTGCACTCAGGGCCCTGACAGCTGTACAGACTCAAATTGAAAAATGGAGGTATTTTAATAGTGAGACTGATTAACAGCTGGGACAAGCCATCAAGAGCAGTGATAGGATCTCCATCTTTCATTGCCTCCAGCTCAAAACACAGGAATAAATTTCTAAATGTTATGTTTAGCAAGCAGAAATAATGGCACTGTGGATGAAATGGGTAACATGAGGCTTGTACTATCTTTAACAGACTCCTTGTTTTAATGTCTATGAATCTATGAATGGGGGAGTCCAAGCAGTTCTGTGACTAGAAGGCCAGATCCAATCACTGCCCATCCACTCAACGCCCCAGTAAATCTGTACCTAAGAATTAGGATTTCTTCAGCCATGTATAGTTATTTAAAAAATGCTTTTTTTCCTAATTATATTCACAATTTATTCATTTTCATGACATATAATTGCCAGTGAATCTGTAGACTGCTGATCAAACCCCATGATCCCCAATCTGCGCATCGGGACCTTCCGAGGTATCACATACATCAGAAAGATAAGGGACAATTACATTTGAGAAGAGCTACATGGTGAGAGATGGCTGTTTCATGGATCTCATCATGCTGGTGCTGGACAGGCTAAGCTTAGGATGAGGTTTAGTCCCAGGATGACCTGCTAACCTCTACCTCGATAGCTTCTGTAGGCTACATTTCCCACACAGGTTTAGACTAAACCTTAGAGCCCCATAGACCTTAGAACTCCTGTCCTCCAGTGTTGCTGCTGTTATTTCTCATCCTATCTAGGTCATCATGGAAATACGAAATAGCACGAAACCCTAACAAATTACAGTTATACTTTGCTTGTCACCTCCTTTCATTTTGACAGGGAATCACTGGCAGTTACTCTTTCAATAGACCAACTTTGCACGCACTTTTGCAGTAGCTTCATTTGGGTCACATTTCATTAGCTTGCTTATGAGTTGTGTGAGATAATATCAGAAGCCTTATTAAAGTCAGATATATCACACTGTCTGCTTCTCCTCTATCCACATGATATTCTTCATAAAAGGAAATTAAATAGTTTAACACACTTTGGTTTTGACAAATTTATATTGTCTTTTACTCATTTCCTTGATTTTCCAAGCACTTAGGACTTCAGATGGGCCAAGGCAGAGCATCTCTAGCATCTCTAATTTAGAAAGACTTAGTAAACAACTTCAGTTTGCGGGTGGCTAGACCAACTTGTTGCTTGAATTTTGTATCTCAGTTGCAATATTTACCAATTCTTGTTACTAGCTTTCCATTGTCAAAGCAGAAAACAATTAGTGCTGACATATATAACTCCCTGTGCACTGAGATGAGAATATGCCCCTCTTTGAAGTCTGGTTCATATGTATTTGTTTATACCGACCTGTTTATCTTGGACTTTTATCTTACACGTACCATTGCTATCTTGGTGTCTGTTCTGCAGTACAGCACAGGCAGAAAGGAACGAGAAATACTTAATAATGCACAGAGTATTCCCATATGGAAAATAGAAGTATGTTTGGTAAGAATGACTAAAAGAACAAGAAGCTGCTGTGACCAAGAGTATTTTAAATCTGTGCAGTCAACAAAAGAGAAATACATGCTGTACAGGACAACTCCATAGTGCCATCTTTGATTCATATCATTGTAACTATGAAGTAAAAGGAAAGAAAACCACAGGATATCCATTATTTTTTTAATACCATGTTTAAGTACAAATGTCTTTCAAAGATTCTGAGAGAGATTTCAAAGATTCTGAACTGAACTGAAGTTCTCAGGGAAGGCAGGTAGAATTCTAGGTACCCAACATATTGGCTATATTTAAATATCATCTGACTATCTGTCTACCTCCTGTTGTGGTATCTACTTATTAATCCATTTAGAATACAAAAAGAAAACAGACCTCATTCCCTCACAATGGATAGGGTTATACATTTTGCAATATATATGTGGGAGAAAAGAATACAGAAAGCCTTTCTCCCTGTTAGTATAAAATGTCTCTGGTCCGGACAAGAAGGATGGGTTGATCTTTCTCGCAGTAATGACAAGAGCTGATGCTCAGCTGGGCTCTTCAGGGAAGATCTTACGTTAAAGTAGAGTTACTCTGAAGAAAAACTACTGCTTATATTAAAAATATATATAATGTACATATATATATGAATATATATGCCATTGTTATGGCTATGTACTTGTCAGTGAGACACTGCCCTTGTGTTCTGCTTTTCCTCTGCTCCTGGCTCATCTCCCTTCATGGAGCAGCTCCGATTTTACTGCTCTCTGGTAGTTTCACATGACTGTAGTCAATCATTTTTGGAATGGTGTCTCCTGCAGAGTCATGAAATGAAGTTAAAATTCTTCAGGTCCACTTTGCAATTCTGCTTCCCAGCAACCCAGTGATGAATGGGTTATAAATGTCTTTGACGAGCAGTAGAGCTACTCATCAGGCAGCTATTGGAGTGCATTATAAACATGCAGGATAAGAACCTAGTGCAGCTAAGGAAATAAAAAAATCAGGAATAGCTTTGCCTAAGAAGGCTGGAGCACACTCCTACTTTGCCTCAGGACCCAGACAAGTTTTAAGGTTTTTAAAAAATTGAGTCACTGGTATTAGTAGCTAATATATTGTAATAATAGCATGTTACACTGTAACAATTGCATGACAGAATAATTAACTGATTGGAAAGTAAAATTAATTATACCATGTTTTAATTACTTAATAACAGAGAAATAAATGGTCATCAACCTAAGGCTATGGACAGTCATGAAAAATTATCAGGGAGTACAATTTTGCTAGTTAACAGAAACTTCTTACAAGCATGACATTGAGAAACATATAGTTCCTCACAGGCACATCAAGCTTTATTTACCATCACTGTTTCTGTAAGAGACAACATCTGGAGATATGGGGACTTGAAATCTAGACCTAAAGAGCTCACAGCAAGAGCCAAGACCCATAGCTGGCAGCAGCGTGTAGAGCGGCTGCAAGGGAGGGAGCAAGCCCCAGTCTAGCTGTGAGCTGGAGAAAATCTCTTTCCACTCTAAGCAACACACTGAGTTTGAAAATGTGCTGAGTAGCAAGATTCTTGGAAAGAAACAGCATTGCAACTCAGAGAAATTATATCAGATTATACCTCCTATTGCTCTTAAGTGGGCCAGAATGGCTCTCAGGGGAATGTCCCTTCTGTGAAGAAATGACCAAGGAGCTCGAGGTCTTTGGAGCAAATGAAAGATGAGACTGGAGAAAGGAGAGCACCAAATTCCAATTATTCTGCAGCTCCAAACTGCTGCCAGGAAGTCAGCAAAGGCTGTGGTAATTTAGAGCAATGCTTAACATGCTCGTTGCTCCGGCTAGCCAGGCCCGGAGCTCAGAGCCTGCAGACGTCCCATTATCTGCAGACAGGTTATGACTCAGTTCTTATGTTAAGGAAGAGAAATATTGCCTCAATTGCAATGAATAAATATTGTACTGTAACATAAATGTGCAAAATGTGGGATCTGGAATAAGTACAGGAGTTACAGTACTTAAAAGAACCTGAATTGACCCAGTATTTTTGTTGTGTACCTTGCTACTGGAGCAACTTTCTAGGGTCCTCCAGATTAGTTGAAAAGCAGACTGATGTTTAAAATGATGTTGATGATGATTAAATAGAATGATGATGATGATGATGATGATGATGATGATGATGATGATGAAGGCAATAACCATGTCATGGAAGCCAGACAAACAAGAAGACAGTCTTTAACTAAACGATGAGTAGGCAAAAAACTCCAAAATATTCAAATAATATGTGTCTGTGAGCCAATGGAGTGTTAGTTTTTGCAAGACAGGTTGCATTAACATTTGAAACATTAACATTTGAAAAGGTTTGCAAATAAGATTTCATGCAAATGTTCACTTGGACAGAAGCTTGTGATCTATTAATTATTCCAAACAAACACAGCCTGTTGTCTGTCTGTTGCTTGCTTTTTGCTTTAATCTGTCCTTTGGTCCTGGATCTGCCAGATTTCCATAACTGGGTCACCTAGTTCTTTCTGAACTTTGCTTTCTGCCACAAAATGAAAATGATCGTTTTCTATGACATACTTTCAGGGCTTCTATGAGGAGCTTGAATGGGTGGTTTTAGTAAGGTGACCTGAAGTATGTGGGAAAATATGCAGTAAGAAATGAATTCATATCTGTGGATAATATGAATTTTCAGTGACCTTTGCAAACACCGAGTAAGATGAAACCAAAATCTGATTGTTGGCCAAGGAAAAAGAAGTTAACTAGTGCCATGAGTAACTCGATATGAGGCAATATTAGATTCATTCTTTATTCCTTCTATAGTGAAAACCACTGTTATAGTGACCAATAATAAATTATAACCACTATTAAAAGCAAAGCAAAACAAAAAACTCAGAAGCTCATTTTTTTTGCGAACGATTTATTAATTAAAATCAGGTTGCAAATGTGAGAGGAAAAGGTTATGTTAAATGTAATTTGTAACTTAACCACTAGAGAGAGCGCAAGAGCTGTTTGTTAAATCTGTTTTTAAAACGTCTGTTTGAATGAGGGGCTGGGGGAAATCTCAGAGAGGATCTGAGTACTGAATAGCAGCTACCTCTCTGCAGCTAAGCAGTCCCGAATGGTCCCTTCTGACCTGTCCAGCTCAGGAGAACACCATAAAGAAAGCACAGGGCTTTCCAGAATCCCTTTGTGCTCTTCTTAGCAGGGCACCTACATAAAATGCACCCATCACTAAGGCCAGAATGCACTTCCAAGGCAATCTTATAGAAATCTTTTCTTACAGGAAGAAAAACTGTATGGCAGTCTGCACTGCCTATGCACTACGTACACTAGTGTGTAAAACATCTTCATCTATGGCCTCCTGTAGGGGCAGTCAATTCTTTCTGTGCTCCAAATGAGCAGAAGTGGATGCAGCAGAACTTGTAATCACAATCAGCCCAAGACTGGACACTTCAAGGTCCCCAGCGTGATGAGATCTGTCACATAGGCTTGAGTCTATCATGAATGAGAAGGGCTCAGTTTTGTACCATTGCAGTCATGAGCTTGAGTCCCAAAGGGAGTGAGGATGAGTAAGGATTGCAGCAGTCATTGCTATGAGTAAAAAACTGTAAGGTTTTCACTTAAATCTGATCTTCGGGACTTGTTAATAACAACTTTTGCGGAACCCAAAGCTAATTTTCTTTCTAGTAGTTCTCTTTTTCTGCTGCAATTCTCTCCTCTCTTCCCTCCTCTAGAAGGCAGAAATGAGCCTTTATGGGTATATTGCTATAGATAAACGAAAGTACACTGGAGGTTTGAAGCACAGTGACTACTGATTTTTTTCTACGGCTTCATCATCTCTGGTCTGCCAAGCAGACTCCATGTCCGATGGCTTTCCCCAACTTGACCTAACATAAGGATTGTGCACAGAAACTGGTGAATGATGTGCAAATGATAGCACAGCAGTGGGCTGCGACATTACTCAGCCTCGTAGAACATGCAGGGAAGAATATATTATCCAGCTGAAATTTCAGGGGGGGATTTAAAAAGGCAGATTGTAATTAATTGAGTTGGAATTTGGCCAAGGCAGGGGCTTTAATATGTCTTCTTTCCCGGCTGATTTTTTTTGCAGACTCAGGAGTAGCTTAAGACCCTTGTCTAGCTAGAGCAGTATAACACTCTGGCCTAGCTGGAGCTTACGCTGTCACATTGCTGTAAGAAATGTCCATCCCTGTGGCTGGAGGTCAATCTCTGCCCTGCCCAACCCAAGGGAACCAGCATCAAAGTCTTCAGCATTCCCTCATCTATGTCTTTTCTCCAGGATCCCTCCTCCTTGCCGTAGTTTTCCCATGTAGCCAGTCCCAAACCTTGATTTGACACGCTCCCCTCTACCTGCTTTGTCCTTTTCCAAGAGGAAATCACTCTCTTTTCTTGACATATTACAGACCTAACTTGACTGCAGCAATTTTGTCCATTATTTGCATAACGGTAGCTTTCACCCTTCCATTGTTACATATTTCAACTCATTCATTATCTTAATGTCTATTTGAAGCACATGTTTAAAAATATGGCTGAATTCACAGGCTCTTATTTCAATCCAAACTTGTTTTGAAGCAGGTGCTTAACTTTCTGCAAATTACTACAGCACTGCAGGAGTTCATAGCATGTGTGCCACCAACCCCATTTTCCTGAATGTTGCATCATTTTGCTGCAAACTGTAATGGCCCCCTCCAAATCAAGTAAAATGCTTTCAGAACATGAAGGAAACAAGCATTTTAAAACCTCATTCCTGCTCTTTTCCATCAACTATCAAAGTACGAATATCTGATTAATGCAACTTTATCCTGATCCAAAGCCATACTGTTTTTCTCCCGCTACTCCCTCTAAAACTAGCTTTGATGTGCTGACTCTTACTTTCATCAGAATTTTTCTCAGTACTGACAATAAGCTTACATCTCCATAATTATTTTGATCAGCAGGATCTCCTTTTGTCAGGATTCGTACAACTATCGCCTTCAGCAAGTCACCTGGTAGCTTCTCTCACTCCCACAACTGTTTGTTTTCTTGTACATGCTCCACCAGCTTTCCCATTTTTAACTGATTCTCGGCTTTGTTTGTTCTCATGATCCCAGCTAAGCACTGGTTGAGCTCTGCCTTGCACACTAACAGGTCTGAGCTTGCAAAGTGGCATTAAATCACATGTACCCAAATACGCTGACAAAGTGCCAGTGCTTAAATCCTGAACATTTAATATAAAAGCAGCTTATAATATCTCACAGATAACAAGGCCATTGTCATTAACAAGCATTTCTTGGAAGTCCTCACCAAGTATTGATCTTCTTAGATATATAAGATATAACCAGACATGTGCTTACAGAAGCTAGAAGGTAGCATGGTTAATTCTTGGAGTTATGTCTATTACAATTACTCTTCTTTTTTTTTTTTTTTTTTTTTTTTAATGGAAGGACCATACTATGTTATCCTTTCAGACTGCAAATGGACGTGCTGGATGGCGGTAAAACAAGTAGTTTCTTTTCATCCCATTCCAGCTGCACTTTTTGCCTTGCTTTATCATAGACAACATCTCGTTCCTTAACTCTTCTCCCTATATCCCTCTTTTCTAATGCCCTTCTCTTCACATGTTTGTTTTTTATCTCCCTTCTCTCCCTCTCTCACAGAATGTTCTCCCACTTTCAGAGCTCTGAGACCCTTTCCCTTCTCAGCATCACTCTTGTTTGGGCCCCACTCATAATATTTGTGGCTTAGGTGAAGCCGTGGAGCCCCTTCAGCTCCTCCTGCCGTGGAGGTGAACACGATCAGCAGCTTGCAGATCGAGTAGTGTATTTGGGTCATTAGCTCTGGAGGGCACAGCCTGACCTAGACTGACGTTGGCACAATTTCCCCTAAGTCAGTGGAGTTAGACCAGTGGGGAATTTGGCCCTGTGCCTCTTTCAAGATGTATAAAATGCACGTTCACCTGCAACTCTCTACATAAGAATTGGCTTGAAGATGAAAAAAAAAAAAAAAAACAGGATCGTGGCACAAGATTTAGCAACTTTTCACTCCTGAGTTATTCACCTTGCCATCCATTCACCCATCCTCCCATGTGAGTTTCCCAGAGCTCAGCTCACTCTGTTCACTCCCTTTTCTTTTTTTTTAACTATACATTGGCCTTTGTAGACAGAAAGGTGCGGAGGAGACGTTTCCTGAAAGTTAGCAAACGTGAGCCTCCAAAGCGACCTGCTTAACATGGACATTCCTTTACGCGGGGCCACGGGTCGCTAATTCTGCGCTCAGGAAGGGCGCAGAGAAATGAGAAGGGTTTTGTTTTTAGCTCTTTTCACGAGACCTTTCTCAGTTAGTTCCGTTGCTATCACTTTGAAGCCCACTTCACACGCCCTTGTGAAAGGAGGGTTTGCGTCTCTGCCACGGCCGATAAGGAGCCGGCAGAGGTGGGGGTCCCACCCCGCCCGCTGACCACACAGCCCTTTCCCTTTCCTCCCCTTTTTTTGTTGTGCTCTTTCTGCGATGCCGGGACGTGTGGCAGGAGGGATAGCTGGCTCCTCATTATCGTGGCCCTGCAGAGGATGCACTCAGCAACATTCGCCTTTGTGCTGCAACCGCATTTCTTACAGCTCCTTCGGAGCGGCGCTGCCTGTGTTTAAACCTTGTGTTTCCAGCTCTGTTATTAGGCGACGTTATCAGCCGCTTCAGCTGCGTTTCAGCAACACGCAGGGTGTCCATGTGCCGGAGAAGCTCAGACCTGTGGGCTCCAGGCTGCCAAAGCTTCAGGGATTCTCTCGGGATGCATGGGATGTTTGGCCAGGCTGCACATTCCTGGTGGCTGCTGCCTCCACATTTTCAGAGCGGATTGCCTCCTAGCAGTTTCCTTCCTCAGTCAGGGGTGCCTCAGAAACACTTCATCTTTTAATCCTCCCACCATCCCTCTTCAAAAGCTTTTGACCTCTCAGGAACTACCTTAAGGGAACACCATTTAGGAACGATTTCCTCTCAGTTTCCCAGAGCCAGACGCTGGTGGGAATGCCAAGCAGGACTCCTGTGGGAGCTCATGCTCACAGGCACCCATCGTCTTTTAGGGAGCCACTTTGGCAGGCGGATGGGCCATGGTTACTCAGGTGTTCTCACCAATATCTCACCCTTTATCTCTTTGTGCTAATTCAGAACATCACCATAAACTCTCTATCCCCACAGTATTTTTCTTCTATTAGGAAGGTCACAGATTCGTAACCCTTCTCTGTGATTATTCCTCACTTCATGTAATTTTAACGGCCCTGTTACTGGGTAGGTATTTTTGTCTCAATTGTATGTATTTTACCTTGCTTATAGGTTACTATATATATTCCACCCTGGTTGTTCTTCTAGACAGCAGTTTAGTTTTAAGCACATCAGGGAGAAAACAGACGTTCTGCTCATTGGTGTTGACATCATATATGCCCCTGGCTTGGAATACCTTAGGCACATAAGTAACCAAGACACCTGGTGTAGCCCTGTTGAGTTTTGTCAAAATATTTATATGCTCTACCCTGCCATATTAGAGTATATTTCACAGCTGAACCTCTACAGGCTACTGTGAACAAGCATGTATCTATGGGATGCAAAACTAGCAAATGAGAAAGAGTGCCTCTCTAAATTAGGTTGGTGAAACTAAGTAGAGAGAAATGTTGAGGTACAGAAATGAGAGTGCATCCTTATGAAGAAGGAGAATCTTCAAATACCTCCCCCGAGATTTAACTGTTCATTTAAAGTATTTTAGAAACAACCTTGCAAGCTCATTGCCGCTGCTGTTGTTAATGACACATCTCATAGGGAGCTCTTTGAGGGATGTTAAGGATTTTGGTTGTCCGGGTAATATGTGGCAGCAACTTCTCCTATCACAAGTACAGGACAGAGGGAGGATGGATGGTCATCCCTTGGGGATCTCAGTGGAAAAGAGGAGTCACGGACTGCTGCTCTGGCCATGTATCTTCAGAAGCAGAAGCAGCCCTGCATGTTTCAAGTTCACACCAAAATAGAAAATCATAGCTCTACTTTACACCTCTCAGATTGTAAGATAGCACATGAATAATTGTTTTAATAAGGAATTGCAAGAAGTATTTGTGTAAGGATAACAAAGTCAAAAGTTCAAAATTGTTTGTCCCTTAGTGGACACTTAAAACTTGGTGAAATGTTAAGACATAATTAATTATAATAATTCTGTTTTTCAGGTCTATTATTTTTTGACTCCAGCACAAAATGTGGGCCTAAGCTGCCTTAAGTATTTAAAATGAAAATTGGAGTGCAGAACAAAAATCTCTAAAGTTTTACTAGTCAAACAGCTCATTCCTTAATAATATTTAGTGATTGTCCTTCTTCCCACCAAATCACTTTTTCCATTCACTCCAATGTCCCTCTTTGTAGCTGCATCACAGCAGGAATTCCATTGTCATAGATACTATACAAACACGGAGTATCAGATGGATCCTACCCAAGTAGTTTCCAAGCAAGCCAAGCACAAGGTGATGGAAAAGAAGCAGTATCACTTTACTATGCAAACGGAACACATCCACAGGCAGATGAAGGCAGTTTCCCAAGATTACCCTGGGAATCTCTGGCACAGCCAGGAGCTGAATTAACATCTCCCGACTCCTGTCTATCCTTCAAAGACTGCTCTTCCTCACCCCATCAGTTTATTTTCTAAGCCAAAGGCAGTGGAAAGAACCCTTTGATTTCAGCAGTGTTTGAACAGAGTCCCAAATGTCCAAGAAAAGATCTATTGTTGTTTTACCAAGCAAAGTAAAGATAAGACATTATCAAATGCAGAGCAGAAATGTAACCTCTACTTTCGTCAAATTATGCCTGGAAGTTCAGCTAAAACACAGTAGGTCAGCAGGAGCTCTTAATCCTTACTGGCAAGAAATAATTTTTTTTTGACACTTCTTGTTATTAGCCATATTTCATATTTATTACATTGATATAATTCTCTTTTATTGAACCTTGAATAAGTTTGAATAAGATATGGTTTTGCTGCTCAGGTCACCTCTTATTTGTATAAGAGGGAAAGGAAAAAAAGGAAAGTCCTCTTTCACAAACACTTGGTGCTCTCCTTGAGAATCCAATATCCAACTGAGAATCCAACTGAGCATCAAATATTCATGTTCATTCTTACTATACCAATCTGTAGATCATTATACAATGGAAAGTAATAAGATAGTCTTCTGGAGTTGAAACAGCTTCAATCAATATCTCTCAATTTTATCATATAAATATGTATATATATAAATATATAGCTAGAATATATGGTGTAACTTTATTTAGGGCATTAGTTTCATTTCTTGTGATGTGGAGACCCTACTTACAGCACAGCCACGAGCTGGACCAAATTTGCACTTTTATAATTCCCCCAATGCAGTAACCCGAACCAGCTGAGGTAGAAGCTAATTTGTGCAGCATGGATCTTCAAGAAAAATAAAGGCACATGTATTCTTCTGCTTTTCTAATCCAATTTCACTCTTTGTGCATTTGAAACATCTGAGAATTCCTGTGTTTTGCGAAAAGCCCCAGAACCAAAACCAAAGGTCAGCCCTATGTTTTCTTTCTCTAACCTCCCAGTCAGTTCTCTATCCTGGCGCTCCACCTTCTGTAAGATGAAGAAGCCTTCACAGAATGGTTTCAGAGTAAATGTTTACACAGTATATTGAAATATCCCTAGTAAGTCTGTTTGGTTATCAGCTAATATATTCTTAGAAATAAAATTCACATTTGTGAAGTCATCCTGAGGAGTTGGGCATCCTGACCGTCTTTTTGGGCACATACTTGTCTGATAAACTTCTTGTTAAATCTGCAAACAAAAGAGCTTGTAAATTTTACTGTTTATGGTCTTCCGATGTCATCTGAGATTTCTTTACAGATTTGAAAATTTCCACATAAAAACTAGTTTGTGTAAGAATACACATGAGCTCAACTAACAGTGCTCAAAGGGAAGTGGTGAGGGGAAGGCAAGTTACAAGTGGCATTTTCCTGGGACATTATGAGCTGCTCTCCTACCACACCAAAGAAGAGCAAATGGTTCATTTGTTGCTGAGATGCTGCCCATCTGTGGCTGTGTCTAATCAGAGTTAATTATGAAAGCTCAATCTCTGTGATACTCCTGGTCCCCGAGCTCTGAAGGACCCATTGCTTTATTTGGTGGCTTTCAAGGCCAACTTCTGTAGCTGCCTATTATCAAGCACCAAAAGGTAGAGATTGTACAGGATCCCTGGCAAGCAACACAAAGTGTCCCAGCTTAATACTAAAGCAATGACTAATCAGGGTATCCCAAGAGGAAGCTTTGCAATAGCTCATGCAAGGGTAATGAGGACAGTTTTCATAGCTATGACATTTTAAGCCAAGCAAAATGCAAGCAACCTTGTTTGTTCTTTCCTAGGGTATATATATATGTAAAAGACCACAATGGGACAGCAGGTAATACAGCCCATACTGCGAAAGATTCTCCATGGGAGATGGGTTGTATCAAGGTGGGCTGCAGGATTAACAGACATATTTGTTGCTTTATCATAGCAGGACTAATGGCTGAATTCTATTAATTGCTGAACTCTGTTTTGTTTGGCAAATACAGGAAGCAGTTTACATGGCTACGTAGTGCTCTGGTTCACAGTCCTTCTAAAATAGTATTATTGTAAGGGGATAAGAGTGATTAAGGACAGTTCCCTGAGGAAGGAGGGCCTTTTGATGACTGAGTCATTTCCTTTCTCTGCTCTCCTCTGGTGAGATAGCGCTTCTCTGGCCACACACCCTTTGGGCCCAGGAGTCCCCGGCAGGGAGCTCACAGGCACACGCTGCAGCCTTGCTTGGAAACGCCTCAGCACACGCGTCCCAGAGAAAGAGATGAAAGACGTCAAGCAAATCATATGGCACTTCAGACTTACCTTTCACAGGCCGTTACACCTCAAAATATGCCCATGAGGGGTTTCAATAATATTACTTCTTACAGTTATACTCTGAGGCAGTAGCCAATCTAGGGAGGAAGACTCGACCTCAATGAAATCAAAATGGCTTCGTTGGTATGTACCCTATACAAATGAAGACACCAGGGAGACCAGCTTCAACCTCAGATATTTTAGTTGCCTCTCCTCTTTCAAAACTACAAGCCAACATTCTCTTTGGACTTGTCACTCTGTGAAAGCAAGACTTCCAAGCAAGACCCAAAGAACGTGCCTCTCAAAAACAGACGTGATACATTAATTACTAGATAAATGAAGTAAATCTTGTTATTGAGAAAATGTCGGACCATGTGGCATGATAGTCAATGTATTAATAATACTGTAAAGCTAAACTCAACACAAAAAGAATCAAGTTCTAGTCTTCACATTTCAGAATGGTCTTACCACCAGTACATTAACCTGAAGCACTAACAGGTTGTCTCATCCAAACCTTCAAGTCCAGTGCTGTATCCATCAAAATCCCAGTCTTCATTTTCTGTAGTGTTCTCAAAATTTTGCACAGATTAGCAGCATTCACATTTAATTATTATTATTTTGATACTTTCTGGAGTGATAGTGAGCTGTGCCAGGCTCAGAAGTGAAATTAGTACCTCATACAAACAGTGCATAAAACTTGCTAAAGCTGTGCAATTTTATTTCACATTATCTACTACAGTCCCATCCCAGCAAGACTACTGCCTGATGTGGAGAAGCAGTGCAGTTTTAGCCCAGAAAGACTTGATCTTGTCTTGATATTTTTTCACATGGTCTCCTACCACGAGTAAAAAAGTACTAAGGCCACTAACACAGATCACAGAAAAATAAGCAAAAGCCAGTACTATTTACTCAGAAACTGGGGCCTATTCAGATTAAGGACTTTGAGGGAAAAGACTCCCTATTTCCTTGTAACTGATGATCATGATGAAAATCCCAGCCCCTACACCAAGCAAGCAGCAAAGGATCCTGACCAAACTGGAAGACGGTCAACAAGGGCAGCCCCCAACCTCTCTGACCTCTCTAATTTTTGTCACATGTTGCCATGGGAGATGCTTGAATGAACTCAAGTCTGACCACAGATTAGCAAGACAATGTTCCTGTTATCACTTCTGAGCTAAAACTGGATTCTCCTGAGCGTTTTCCTGTCTGAGGTACAGTAATTGCTCCGTGATTAGACAGGAAGCTGTACCAGCATTATTGCTCTAAAGGAGCCAGCGTTATCAAAAAACAACACATCAGGGCCTGTCTTCACAGGAAGGGAATCGTAAGTAATCAGCAGGGCTATAATCCAATTGGCTGCTGCTCCCTGTGTGCGAACGGGACAGCGTGCAGGAAAAGTGTCTGAGGACTCCTGTTTGTGGCGAGAATGATTTAAAAGAGCCCGGGTACTTTTTAGCTGCCCTCGGTGGCATTTTCAAGTGATTCAGTGTTTGCTCAACAGAATGCAAAAGCCTCTTGTGCAAGAGTGCAAGGTAAAGTCACCCTCACAGTGTTCCACCTCTCACAGGCAAGGCCTGCCCTGGAGCAATGAGGCCATGAAGATCCTTGAAACATGAAAATCTTACATTTTATTCCCTTTCAGGTTGCCTCCACATACAAATAGGGCACACAAGTAGCAGTGGGTGGCACGTTGATATGTTTCTCTTAGGAAAACAAATTTTAGCTGTCATAATAACCTCTTAATATTGTCAGAGGAGACACAGAGCTTCATTTCATCAGCGCTCTGTCCTGAGGCACATCAATATTATCTGCCTACTATGCTGACCAGGACCTACATAGCCATCCATTGTCAGATGAACTCACCCACTCACCCATATCTATATATGCACACTCACTCTATGGGAGCCAAACGGCCAATGTGCTTACTTACACGTGGACCTTATAGAGCCAGACTGACTCAACATGTTCCACAAAAGGAAACAGGAGTGCTAATTTGATTAATAATACTCCCACTGGAAAACTCATTTCTTAAGCCAAATTCTCGAGAAGTGCTGATTTGCTTGTGCTAACTGTGTATTTTGGGATTTGTAGTGATTTGCGGAGATGAAAACTACTGTTTGTATATTCAGGTTAATCACTGTCTTCTAATTGCATCTTCACTTTAGCAATAAGCACTAGTAAAACAGAAGTCCGGCAGCAAGAAATAAAGATATTAGGAATCTTGGAATCTAGCTGAATCTTTAGATGTTCAACTTGATGGTGGTTGCAACACGACTCAAAGTCACTCACTGCTCATTTTGATTTCAGAGTGATGCTGAGGTCAGTCACACAGGGAGGTCTTCAAAGCACCACTCCACAGCCACAACCTCACAACTGTCTGGAAGAGACAGAGCTTTTCATAAGGCTAAAAAAAGCTGATCCTCAGGGTCAGTTTTGTAAGAAAATGTCAAGATTTAACAACAACAAATAGAATCCCTTGCAACAAAGTGCAACGCTCGTTCCATAAAAGTGTCTGCTTGAAAAAAAGGCAGCGAGGAACAATTTCAGACTCATTGCAGTCCTCAATGTCTTCTGAAAATGACATTTAATATCTTTCTGAAGAAGAGACTCTGCGATGCTGTTGCAGTTTATGTCTACCATGTGAGTCAGCATGTGTTGGCAAATCCTTCTTCTTGAGGAACTTGATCTCTTGGACCTGAGTCACATTGGGCCTACGAAAGTCTATTTGCAGGACACCCCAAGTTCTCCCTGTTCCAAGGCACAGGCCCTACCACTGTACACACCCCACAGATACAACCCTGGATATGAAGAGCTAAAGAAAAAACTTCCCTGTGACCCAAGAGATGCACCAGGCCACGATTTGCCCTCTTTGGTCTGTTGAAACCAGTGGCCAGCAGTTGTCCTTGAGGCCTGGCCGAAGGCTTTTACCTCGAGGGACACTGCAAGTGCTGAGCTGCTTTTACATCTCAGCTGCTCTCCCTGGGAGGACTTTTGTCAGTTCAGTTGTTTGTTTTAGTGGTGATGTTTTTAAATTGAAGCCTCTGTGCCCAGAAGGCACATAAAGCAAGAGGGTTTTAAAAGCCGGAGGATAAATAAAACACAACCTTGAATAAACAAAAGGCTTTTGTCCTGATTTCCTTGTATTCCTTAATGGATGCTGATAAACTATCTGAATTTCTCAGTGTATTAATGCCACTATGACAGTAATAGGAAACCCACAACCTCACAATAGCAATAATGTGACTAAATCATTAGCTTTTTAGACACGCTAAATGTTCTATTCAATTTTTCTTGTAGGCTACTGTGGTCTTCTCAGGCTGCTCCTTTCCCTGCCACATCATTGACTATTTCAGTGGCATAAATCTCCAATAAAACTGCAAGAAACACTCTGGTCTAACACGTTTCCTGGAAAAGAAATTATCGTTTGATCAGGGAAGTACTTGCAGTTCATCTTTCATCATGTATTTTATATTCATTGCTGTTACTAAATAATTCCACCTTCTGCCTGGATCAAAACAGTTCTTAGTACGTAAGTCCATAGCTAACAGGAGCAGTAATAGTTTGCTTTGCCTTTTTCTTTACTCTACAGTGCAGCAGCAAAGTAAAGATATTTTCTTTTCAGGACTTAGGCATATGTTTCTACAAGAAGCAAGAGAACTGGAGAACGATGCCAGGGAGGCTTCCCCTTTGTGTGGTGGATTCACACTGTGTTAAACATCAACTGGGCTGCATCTTACCTCAGCAAACACTTCAGGGCTGATTGAAAGCGATTCATCGCTCTCTTTGCCTAAGTTTGTGTGTTTATATATTTCCATTGTTTTTTACCATGGCAGAAGCTTAGGCTTCATTCCACGAGGATCTTTTCCCTTCAGTCCTGTCCCTCTCTTGGATCAGGACTAAAGCAGATGAGTACAGAGGCTCCTCCTCGTTCGGGAGCAGGCAGGGACCTGTGCAGATGCAACTGGGGCTTTCAGCTTCTGTGGACCAGGTGCACTGCCAGTCCTGCCAGCACGGCACGGCTCCAGCATTGATGCATAAGCTGCTAATGCTACATAAATGCCAAGGCCTCTATTTAGCTCCAAAAGAAAGGCACGAGAACTGCTCCTACACAAGCCTCTCTCAGTATTCCTCCAGTGCTGGAACCAACACCATGTCTTTTTCCATCTTTCAGACTGCACCAGCCCGGTCACACTGAATCCCTCCCTTGGAGAAGATGGATTCAGGACTCAGGGAAAATCACACACATGGACACAAACCATAGACCAAATAGACTCAGCAGTGAAGAGCAGCAACCACTTTGACACTCCCTGGAGTATTTTCCGATGATTCAGTTTTCCTTCTACTTGTTTTCTCCGAGCACTTAAGCTCTACAGGGATTAGAGCCTGAGCCCAGGATAGGGATCAGAGCCTGCATCCAGGATTTCTGCTTTCAGCCACTATGATCTATGAGTCTATTCCCCCCCATTTGTGCTCTCGACTCCGTACCAAGGGCAAGTCAAAACAGACTGAACACCCACCCAGGGTTTTGTTTTGAGAACATTCCCAAGGCAAGTCACACCCAATTCATTTTTCCTTCTGAAAGTCCCTAAACAAAACAGGCTATGCCTGATAACACAAACACACACGCACACACAAAAACACACCCCGCACTGAGCACGGCCCCAAGTAGGCAGCAAGCAAAACATATTTACAAAAAAAATGCAACTCTGGGCAAGCCTGGGTGCAGGCAGTGTTCGTTTTGCATGGGCACGCACTCGGTGGTTACTGCTTGGCAATGGGCTGTGCAGTAGAAATGTTGTTCATCCTCTGCATCGATCCAATCACAATTATTTTCTTCAGGACATGCACCACCTTCACCGAAGGACCGTGATAAGCTTCACAGACAGGTTTAAATTTGTTTCAGAAATAACCAAAATGTTAAAACTGGCCAATTCATTACAAATAAATAAATAAATGAATGAAATTGCACATAAAATGACTGCACTTCCAGGAAAGAAAGCTAAGACTTCAGAGACAAGTGGAGAGCAGAGCAATAACATGTTATGAGAGGAGCAGATGAGCATCACACTAGAGAGCAGTTATATTTGTCCACCTCCTGTTTTTTTCCTAAAGGATTCTTTTCATATAACAAGAAGGGAAGGCAGACCTGATCTAAAGTTAATATCCGTTTTAATCATGAAGGCAAATTCAAGCTGGATTCAGATCAAACAGCTGAAATCTTGAGAAGGAAGTCTCAAACATGCAGAATCATTTACCAACTGCTGCCTTCAGGTTTCTCCCCAGTTTTCCCTTGAGCCGCTGAAGCTGACCTGAAACCAGGTCTTTCTCTTGGGCTGAGGCTCCTACATGAGGCTCCCTGTGCCTTTCCCTCCCTATGAGAGCCGTGTCCCTCTCAGAAGTTGTAGGCACACAGCATGGCCTCGCATCACATCTGTGCAAAGCACATCTGCGTGTGCTCTGATGTGTTCTCTCAGTTGCAAAGATTTGAAGAAAAATATCGTTCAAGGGCTACATAAACAATTTTAATTGGCTCAGGCGCCCAAAATATGCTTTTTTTGTTTGGCTGCCAAGGTTGCTTTCTCACTTGCTAATTATGTTTTGCCTTAGCTTTCAGCAAAAACAGGAAATAAAGCATCCATTACTCGAATGACAACTTTTCAGCAAGCCAACGTTTCAACATCCATTGTGTAATTTCCGACCAGAGTCAGCTAGGAACTAAGTGCCTTTACTAATTTATATTCCCCCTTGCAAACAAGGGCCTTTCTGGCTCCCTGTCCTACTAGGGCTAAAGCAGTGCAGTGCTTGTGGTTCTGAAACGTGTGTCTGGGGCCGTTACCGATGGGCACCCTCCACCGTTTGGACCACTGTGATATAGGTTTTATACTGATCTCTTAGGCTTGGATCACCAAATACTAGTGGTCATAGATCTGCTAAAAACATAATGCCAGTCCTCCCCTCAGGGGCTTCCCTTCCTGGCTGGTTGCTCCTACTGACTAGGATGCAGCATTTGGAGTAGGAATCCAAAGGCTCTCCGCTACCTCATTTCGAGCCTGAAAATGCACCAGTCCTTCTAGCCAGTTCTGACGTCCTGCTGACATCTGCGGTGTAAAAATTCCCTGCTGTTGGAGCAGGGAAATGAGCTTGTTCCTAGAGCAGCAATGGAGGAGGGAGGAAAAATGGAGAATCCTGCTAAGGAAGCAAACTGTTTTTTCCTGGAGTAGTGAAGGTTGAATAGTTGCTCCTTTGAAGCAGTCCCCTGGCAAGAATAAATTAAATGACTGATGCAAACCCTAGGCACATATAGCCAAACCCACCAGTTTCTATAGATGCTTCCAGCCTACAGTCGCAATACCTGAAAGCAAAGCCAGTCTCTGTGCAGGATGGAAGCAGCTTGGAGGCAAATGGGATTCTCTTGGTCAGATTGCTAAAACTGCCAGGGTCCATAACACACTATTCCATGAAGCCTGCAGAGATTTTTATGAGCACACCTTTCGATTGCTGCTGCAGGCTGCTTGGCAGCCACCTCCTCCCAGTCCCAGAGGGACACACACCTCCATGGCACTTCCTTCCCCTCTGCCTTGCTCAGTAACAGCTGGAATAATTCTTTCAACAAAAATAGCTGGTCCCAAGCTACAGTTCCAGACAAGCACGACTGGTCAGAGTACTGTGGGTATTTTCCTTTTGCCTCTCTATTTTTGTTTTCTTCTGTGATAGCCTGCCTTTTGTAGCTTCAAGACACATTCTTGAAGACACCCAGCGTAGCTGCCACATGTGGTTTCCTGGGCTGGACATAGAGAAGAGGCTCCTATTCTCTTGCTCAGTCGACCGAGCCAAGCAAGCAATAGGTGTTCACCAAGTCATGGGGGCGAGTGAGGATGCCCTTTAAATTACCTATAAAACCCTTTGATTCAAACTGCTGATGTTGCCATAGGCAATTTGCGAAGCTTATTGATCATCTTCTGTGTAAATTAAAGTTTGATGTCCTGGAACAGGCTATTCAGCACAGAGAGCTAATAGGACGGGATGAGATACAGGGAGGAAGAGAAACACATGCACACAGGGGAAATGGATTGCAGGCAAAAGGGTGGAGGGAAAGAGGGCTATATGCTGAATAGGTTCTATGGGTCAGATAGCAATAAATATCATGGTGATAAAAGAGTCCTGCATGGATACTAGAGCTAAGTTTTTTCTGCTGTGTAATTAAAGGAAAATAGGCAGCTTTCTAGAAAACTAGAATTCCAGAGAAAGAAAATGAGGAAGAGAATGCCAAGAATTATTATTAATGTGTGTATGTGTTTAGTGATTTCTGCTGTTTTAATGGATTGCTGTCTACTATATTGCTTCCTAAAATAAGCACAGAAGCCCAGCTCTCTCTTGAAATTCCTCCTCTGTGATCCACTTCACTGCCTTATAGACTCCTTTGGGCTTAGAAAGTATCATATGTGGGCTGTATGCCAAATGCTTGTTTCAGGAGAAAATACCAGATTCAGGACAGAGATGGAGTGACTAGAGAGGAGAATAAGATGTGCGTAGAAAACAATGATTTCTGGTCCACAGTGATGACTTTTCCTATTTACACTCAGGCCTTGACTAAGTCCTCAGATGCCTAAAAATATGGAAGCCACAAAAAGTGCTAATTCTCTGAGAGCACAGAAAGAAGGTAATGCAGAGATAGGGGTACAGGCAAACAAATATGGTCAAGATTCTGCGCTTTCGTTCCTAGACACGTCATGCAGCAGATGGAATAATAAAAAACTAAGCTCTATCACACCTCTTCTCCCACTGTAGTGCATTGGGAAAAACTGTGCTCGGGAAAAACTGTGCCTGCTCCAAAGCAGAAATGAATTGCCTTCATTTCATTTTATTTCAGCAAATAGCATCTTTGCATGAAGACTACTAATGTAAAAGGCTATGTCAACAACAGGCTTGCAGCCCTGCCTTCTATTACGCATGTACCTGTCCGCTATTACGCTGTCAGTTATTAAGCAGATTCCCACTCCTCCGATAAGGAAACATCTCTCTCACATCCAGCCAGCCCCAGACTGGCATAAAGGAAGAGCTGGCATGGCTTGCATTGTTGCAAGAGCGTTTTTCCTGGGCTGTCTTTAGCTGATCATGATGCTCATGGGATGGTAGCATGGGAGACGTCGTCCCATGCGACATTTCAGTTGGCACCAGGAGGGAAGGAGGGAAGCACCAGGAGGGAAGCAATTCTGGGTATAAAGATAGGAAAACTTGTGACAACAGCGGTGTTTCCTTCACCCAAAAAGGTGAAGCTAAGCATGTCACCAGAGTCAAAGGAAGAAACAGCAGGAATAAGAAACACAAGCTACTGGCTATCACATCACACGGCGGCCATGGCACTAACGTGGTCCTTAGACCACCTCTGCTCATGCAGCCTCTGGCTCAAACCATTAAGTTGCTCCCGAACTCAGTGTGAACCTGCTCAGTGCACTCTCTTTCCATGCCTGTACCAGGAACCCGTGAGGCGCAAGTCATCAACCCCTGTGTGTGCTCGGCTGCGGGGAGGAGGAGCAGCGGCCGGCGGACGCCGCGCGCTCCTCTTCCCGGCCTCACGGAGAGGCATGAAGGCGCGGGGCGCGCACCATGGCGCCCGGCGGGCAGCAGGCCCGCGCGGGGCCACGGCGGCCAGGCCGGCTATCGCAGGAAGCCATCTGCAGCGCGGCACCGTCATCGCGGCCCGCGCGCCGGGGGTCTGCGGAAGCCGGCGGCAGGAAGCCGAGCGCGGCCGGCCGCCTTCCCGCGCGCACACACTGCTGGCCCCGGCGCTCGTGGCCGTGACGCGGCCCCGCAGGAAGCCGGATGCCCATGGAAAAGCGTCGCCTCTCCCCAGCCGGGCAAGGCGACCTCAGGCTTGACACGAGAAACTGGCGTTTGGCAGGTTTGCATTCGCTTCCTGTCGGCGTGGTTAACGTGGAATCCATCGGAAGTGCAAGTAATCAGGAAAATGCACCGTGTCCCCTTCCTGAGAACAGTAATTTTTGTCCGCCACGTCCATGAACTTCTATTCATCTCCTGGTGAATTTTCAAAAACAGTGAAGGGTTAAAGAGGGGTAAAGAGAATAAGACAAAAAATCAATTAATGGACAAAATCTGACAAAATCTTTAAACAACTCAGAGAAAGCCAACAGCACAGCAGGAACCTTTAGAATCGTACCGGACAGTCCCCCAAGAAAGCTAAACTAAACCCAGGCTCTGAGTTAAAATGACACATTTTCCACAGCTACATAGCGACTGATATTCCCATTAATTGTACAGCACACACAGCAGGGTGGAAAGAAAATAAAGAGAAATATTCTGAAACTACCAACTACCATATTATAAATAATCATAGCTGAGATGCTAGGGAACTAATCCTAATTTGAGATTAACTTTCCTCTGTCCAGACTACTGGATATTTAACGATTACATGAATTCAACTGCATTATGTTTATTTAACTGGATATTTAACAATCACATTTCCTATTATATAAAATAACCAAAATATCCTTAGAAAATGTCCTCAAGCAAAGTTAACAGTAAAAGTCTTCCTAGATTGAAACTGCCCAACTTAAATCTGTAAATTTAATCAGTTCAGTGGAGACAGTGTCACCGTAGCATTCTAGCAAATGTGTATTATCTTAAAATGATGATAATTCAACCTTTCTACCACATATAAGCCAGCAAGTGAAAAGTATGCAATTTCTGCAGAATTACAGGTGCAGAAGAGGATTAGAGTTCTGTGACGTCCGTGTTTATCCATCACTATCAGTCTCTCTCAGGTGAAGGCTGGTCACACTCTCATCTGGACAAAATCTCAGGCTACATTACAAACTGTGGCTGGCACAGCTGTGTCGGGCAGAGGAGCAAGGAGTAAAGATGCCTGATCAACATAACAGTGTTGGCAGAAGATCCTAGCACAGAACAGTTCATACTAGCAAAACTGCGCTTTTGCCAACACAGCATGTTTCACCTGAGTAATAATGCCAGAATAAACTCTTCCAGCAGCAGCTTATGGCTTAAGCTGTGGCTACAAAACAAGCTTTTTGCTAGCCCAATCTGGTAGCCTAGGCAAACTATTCCCCATTTAGATCTGTCTCAAGTTTCCTACTCAGCAGGTAGTAAAGGAAATAGGAAGTGAGATGACAGAGAGACAATGAAGAAATCTCTGATTCTAAAGTGGTATCTTAAAAGTCGTGAACCCTCTAGTAAACAGGAACATTCAGCATCTTCCTGTCAAGCTACCGCCCTGCCGCAGCACTAACAGCTCTTTCACAGTGCACAATAACCCAACTGCAGAAGGAGAAGAAATTGTGAAATCAGCTCAATCGGCACAGAAATGAGGAAGGAAATAACGTGTTAAATGATTTAATTTTCTAAGTTCACTTTGTTCCTTACAGATAGACTTAGAATTGGGGCTGATTGCAGTGGCTTGTTTTGATTAACAGAGAGGGAGATCTAAGAGAGAAACATTTCTATCAGTTTCAAAGAGTATCCAGATGCAGTATTTCATTTTCATAGTGGGGTCAAGAATTCAAAGGACATTTCTCTTTCATTCTTTACGGCTAGGGAAAAAAAAAATATTCTCAATGATGCTAGTGTAAATCTAATCAGTTCTACTGACCTTCCATTTTCTATACGTCAGTGGAATTATTCCAGATTTACACCAGTGTAAGCCAGTGCAATACTTGGCACTAAGAGAATTTACAAGCTTTGAATGGTCCATGCATGCTTATCTCATTTCTTTGGGACCTGGATAGAATTTGGAGATTATAAATTCATTTAACCGTGTTTCAGCTCTGCATATTCCATCAGTCAGGTTTACTGTGTGACGCGGCCGGAATTTGGAAGTTAATGGTCCAACCTCAGGCTCAGATAGAGCACAGGACGCCGCTGAGACCTGGGCCCTCAGACCATCACTCCTGTCCAGCAGGGCCTGACGCATCTCAGCACCTTTGCACCACTGCAGGAGATTAAAGCAACATTTCTTTTGTACTACTCAGTAATCTTTATGCTTGGTAGCAAAGTTCGCTTGGTTATGCTTGGTTGTCACTCACCAAATCATTTCGCAGGGGCTGCCAAAGAGCCCTCAGAGTAGAGTGACTTTCTGTTGCCACCAGCTCATAGCAGATTTCAACCAGTGATCTAGAGGCGAAAGAATTGCACACCCGTTTGTTTCTCTCTTTCAGAGAAGATGTGAGGTAAAAAGCAATCATTGAAGAGGGGATGCAATCACCATCACTTTTAAATTAATCTTCAAAAATCATTCAGGATTCCTGATGCTCAATTCTGTCATAGCTAGTAGAAAGCACCTCCTCCCCCAAAGTCCCTAATTCTCAGGAACTGCCATTCTCCTGAGGCTCGTAAAAGGGAAATGGCAGGGAAACGTGTATCAGATAGATCTGTTCCAGGGAGTATGTTTCTTTTAATAAGTAATGGAGACAGGCTCGCCGAGCCTGTTAGTTGCTCCACACGCACATCCATCGGGAAGGGGAATGAGCTTCTGGCTCGCACACAGCCACCGGGTAACACAAAGGAAAGGCTCCTTTAATCTTCTGCAGCAGCGTAGCAGTGTCCAGAGCTGTCAGGAGCGGCGTCAGGAGTGATGGCCTTGTCGCTGACAGCCTTCTAATTGGGAAGTAGAGGGGGCCAGCAGAAAGCAGCTATAAAAGATGTGTTTGTACTAACAAGTGCGGCTGGCATAGGGAGAGATCTGTGGAGAAGTGCAGAGGGAGAGCACAGCAATGCTGCAATGCTGGGTGCTGTCCTAGCCTAACAGAGCTTGTGTTTCGCAGCCAGGAGAGGGTTTCACACCGCTGAGGTTACTTGGAGCTGGTAGAAAGATCCAGCCAAGAACAAGAACTTTGACTGGAATCAGCGACGCTCAGAGCTGGGTGGCCGGTTGCTCTGCGGAAAATAAATAAATAAATAAATAAATAATCCATTTCCTGGCAGCAGGACTTTGATTCACACTGAAACTGCCATCAAAATTTCCGATACTGCATACTGCCCTCCTAGCATCTAGCAATCTATAGCCACCGCTACGCCCTTGGCCACTGCTTCTCTTCTCTAGAATAACTATAGATAGAACAAGAGGAAATGGCCTCAAGTTGCCCCAGGGGAGGTTCAAGTTAGATGTTAGGAAGAATTTCTACACAGAAAGAGTGGTAAAATATTGGAACAGGCTGCCCAGGGAAGTGCCGCAGTCACCATCCCTGGCAGAGTTCAAGAAATGTGCATATGAGGCACTTAGGGACGTGGTTTAACAGGCAGCGTGGTGAGAGGTTTACAATTGGACTCGACGATCTTGAAGGCCTTTTCCAACCACAATGATTCTAGGATTCTCCACGAGCACTTTGAAGCAGTGTCAGAGCTAGCAGAAACTTCCTGATGGAATAAACAGGCAGCTCTCTAGTACTATTGGCACCTCATCATGAACAGGAGATGTCGGATAGTTCCATTTTGAGACCTTGAGGGAAGTCATTTTTGTCGAGT
This sequence comes from Nothoprocta perdicaria, assembly GCF_003342845.1. NCBI lineage: Eukaryota > Metazoa > Chordata > Aves > Tinamiformes > Tinamidae > Nothoprocta > Nothoprocta perdicaria. The sequence goes on from NW_020454649.1 coordinate 3,301,720, forward strand.
TACAGTTCTGGGTGGTTTGAGGATAGCTAGCATGTATGCTAGCGTGCCCTTACATTGTACGCTGACATGCCCTTACATATTGCATGTATGGCAAGTGCGTGTGGTGAGCTCTAGAGCTGAGCACACAGAATGGAGAAGCGTGACCACCAGGAGCCCCCTTGGTCACGCTCTGCACCCTCAAGAAGGCAAAGGAGTTGCACTAGGATGATTTTCACCCATATGGACCGTGGGTTTTAAGGATGGCACTATTTAAAAATGTGCCACCAGTGATAAATAAACAAAGGGAGCAGTTTGACAGGGCCGCTGTGAGCAGGAGTGTAGGGCAGAGAGCAACCCCAGCCATGCTGCAGCCCACACTCGGGCTTCGTTTAAAAACTGCTTGCTTGCAGACCTGTGTGCGTGGAGAGGGAGCTGGACAGCTCACACCCACAGCACTTTGAGGCAGCAAATAACTGGGTGAAGTGCAGTCTGTCTCGCTAACAGCTGCCGTAACTGGAAATTTACCCATCCAATTTTCCTCTCTACCCCAGCCGCAACGGGAGATCACGCCAATTATTTTGCAGACAGAATTAAGGCTGATGTTTACCATTATCTCCCCGGTAACCCTCTTCTCATGACTACATTATGCAACGTAATTGCAAAGCTGCCTCAGCTCACTGGGGTTGTTATTAAACCTACTCTGCTTTTTTTTATTTATTTTTTTCCCAAGGTCAAGGTTAATAATTAGGTGGTTTGTGTGTTGGTGACAGAGCCTTGTTAGGTAGGAAAAAAAAAAAAAAAAAACTTAAAGGATGTATCAGGCATTCCCAAGAGGCGAAATTCCTGTTGAGTGTTAGCATAGATCCCTTGAAAGTGGGCCAATGAAATAGAGTGAATTAGCGAATAGAAACTTCTCCACCACCCTGGTCTGTGCATAAGGCTCCAATAGACCAACAGGATGAAGGACGCAGGTTGAATTTCTACAGGGAGAGTGCAAAGCGAGTGATGAGAGGCTGAACACCGGCTGTGTGGTGAAGGGGGGCACTTGGCTCCCCTGTGGTGGCACCTTCCCTTGCGCCGGGGGGAGCAACAGCGAACGGGGCTGCTCCTCCTCCGGGCGGCTTTCCCCAAAGATCCATGGGGCTTTCCCAAAGACCCACAGGCTGCCCCAAAGACCCACGGGGCCACCCCAAAGACCCCGGGGCTGACCCCACACAGCGCCCAGGCTTCGTGGTGCTCCGGGAGGAGCCGACCTCCTGTGCACGCGCACTTGCACTTCGTGGTGTGTCCCACCTGGTCACTCTCTCAGATAATACGAAATAGCGTGAGCAACCAGCGCCAGTGGGCAGCTGGAGAAGCCGTCCTTGTTCCAGAAACAACTTGGAAAGCGGCAAAGTCTGAAAGCACAAATCTTACGGGTCTGCCTGTGTTTTCTGCTTACGTATTTACAAAAACATAGACACAAACACAAATCTATAATTATATATACATTGTACGCACAGACATCTAAATGTATAAATATATATGCATATATACACATTCACATGCATATATATTTATATGCACACACATATGCATATTTTATATAAACAAAAATAGGAGAGCCTCAACTACAAGGGTTCTCATTGGTATATGACTATATCTAAAATTTTGCCTGAGGCAGTTGTATTTCCAGTCACTGGTTATTTCCTAAAAGAAAAATATTGGAGGGTCAGGCTCCAAGTCCATTCAGGTTAATGGCACCTGCCTTCCCTGTGATGTGTAGGGGCTTTGGTGAGACGTGCAATGCTGAAATAAAAACTATCCGTGCAGTGAGTCACATGCACGAGCACAGGAGAGAGTCCTTAGCGCAGAAAGCACAGAAAAGGTGCAAATGATTTCAAAGAATGATACTGTAGAGCCTTATGAAGAGAAAGAAAGAAAAAAGGCAGTAATTGGATCCTGCTGTCATGCGAGACAGCGAGGGCTTGATGGGTGCAGGAGAAATCAATGAAAGAAGAGAGAGGAAAGAGGGAGGGGAAGAACCTTTCACATGTCTGCAGTGAAATATCCCTTCATCTGCCTGCACGTACTTTTCAGCATCCGTGCTGTGACCTGAGCTGGAAGATTTTTCTCAACTAAAGGACAGACTTCTTTTTTTTTCACCTGTGTTAGTTGTTCAAGAAAATAAAGTAAAAAAACCCCCAAAACTTAGAACTACTCAAAGGTCTTTCTGTACCAGACTTATTATCTGAAAGTCTGAACTCCGCAATCCCGGGGCAAACCTCACCCTAAGCCTATTTTTTATTGTTCTGTTTTTTTTTTGTTTTTTTTTTTTCCTAGTTCAAAGGAAAGGTTAACCCCCCAAAAAAGAGAAGTGCATCTTTAGTCAGGAGCCTCAAAGTCCTTTAAATCATACTTTATGGGTAGCCTCCAGACATCAAGGTTAGTGCCTGTGGTCTTCACTCAAGGCAAACTCCCTGTCCTTGCTATCACCACTTCCATCCCAGGGAAGTCAAAAAGGCAGCTGGCCACGCAGCTTCCACAACACACAGCATAAATGCATGGTCTTGCAAGTGAAAGCAAAACAAAAGAAAACAGCATTTGTGGAGAAAGCACATGTAACATAACTTATTGACTAAAAAACCAGTTTTCCTTGTCCATGAAAAAGCAAAACATGTATTTTTCCTTAAGTTATGTGTTGATTTTTCACCCCTGTTATGCAGCCTTCCTGCAACGTGACAGGAAAACGATTTGCTATCCATACAGCACTGAGTCTCCAGTGAGGCCAGCAGTATTTAATTGGCAGCTGATTTATATTTCTCCCCAAGTATTCTGTATTCTTTAGCAGAGACCAGAGATGGACAAAGAGAATTGCTACTGAGCCTCCCAACTTGTTTTGGAGCATCAAAATTGTGTTCAAAAAACGCAAAGGAAAAAACACCTTTATGTTTCCTTAGCATGTCAGCCAAAGATCTCATGTGCCAAAGCTCCGATTCCGCTTGCAGTGGGAAGGAGGAAGAATTCCTCCATTTTTCAAACAGGTAAACTGAAGAATCGAATGCAGCCACGACTTTTCATACACCAGATGGTGGATCAGTGGCAGAACATAGTCAAGGCTATAGTGGACCTTTTCCCTCTTCCTAAACATGGTCTTGACTTTACTACCCCAAAGCAAGTACTAAGAGGCAATCTAGGCCTCTTGACTAAGATTTCATTAAGAAATCTTCACTAAGAAATCACTAAGATTTCATTTTTGTGTTTTAAATCTTCATCAACTGCATTTCAGGCAACAAACGTTACTGACTACTGAAGGCAGCAAATTTCATCTCACTATTCTCAGATATTTCTAAATGACAGTGGCCTGGGATAGCTCAATATTATCTATCAACTCCAGGGGGAAATAAAAAGAGTGTGTACTCATGACGAAATAAAGGTAGGAACAACCTGAGAGTGACTTGTGATTGTGCAAGAGGGCATCTGAGGACCTCAAATGAGTAGAGTTCCAAAAACAACGGTGAAAATACTCACCAAGCTCCAGAGGGGATGTTTCTTTGGAAACAGCCACATTTAGCTATTTGTGTCAATGATATCACTCCTAGAAACAATGCAGTTCTACACAAAATAGCCTATTGAGAAATATACAGAAAAGTCTAGCCAATTTATTCACAGCATTTTATTCCAAGAGCTGAATGCTAAATACAAATAATAATACAGGGTTTTATCTTAGCAATGCTCCAAGAATTTGTCTGTAGTTTGATCTATATTAATAAAAGTTTACTGAAATCAACACTCATCCTTCAGTCTGTCAGGGAAAGCAAAAAGCCGTGCTAAGTCGCACTGGAAAACGTAGCTTCGCAGAGAAAGGGACAATGGAAAAAAAAATCCCTCACTAGAAATAGTACTGGTTGTTTTATCCCTGTGTGGGAAATGTAGGCATCACAAACACTAGCACTGAGGATTATTATTATAGCTGTTCCCAAAAGATTATTACGTTATGTACCTGCAAATTGCCTGTTTTTTTCCACTTTTCCTAGTTCTCTTCATATTACTTTACTGAGCATCTCTCCTTCATGGGAAGGAAAGAAAACAATGAATAACCTTGTAGCTATCACTACATTGTGGTAGTATGGATATCAGCACTCTCACAAGGAGGAGCCACTCAACAACCTGATTTTTCTTAGGGAGACTGCTGGATCTGAAAGCCTCAGTGGAGCTCTGCACCCGACTGAAGGAATGACACTAAAACATGTAGAAATCGTCCTCCTCAGCTTCTCTTCTTACACCTTTAGTTAAATCTTTCTGTGGTTTAGAGCTGGATCATGCAAGGCAGCAAGCATCTCATCCTGTCCACGTAAACATCAACTCAACTTGGAGAATACGAAACCCCTCATTACAGCTAATGAGGAATTTCATACTGACAGTGAGGGTATCTGTCACTGGTACCCTCATGACAGTGAGGGTATCTGTCAGACCTGAGATAGTCTCATCAAATATAGGAATTTAGGTGTTGCTGAGCTTAAAAAATTACGTTTTCCAACAATCACTGGCCACTTTATATTTGAAATCATTGTTTTTATGCTGTTGTTCTAAGATAGCAAATAGCTCCTTAAGTGTCAACGTCTACATGCCTAACCCTTACCAAAACGTTGAACCTGTTGGTCTCTTTTAAATAGACAGAGTGACAGAAGTCTTAAAGGCATATTTTCCTGCAGATTTGGGGAAAATAAGTAGAAGGCAATTAGGCAGCCTGTGTACTGTGCGCACAACTGTGTTATCTGAAAACAGACATTACCTGGTACTACGAATGCACCATTAGCAGTGAGGGGACACCAGCCTCCCAGAAGTGTCTTTCTTAAGTGTTTAAAGTTCTCACATATGTTTTTAATCCAACATTAAATTCAATTTCTGTTTTTTAAACTTTCTTAATAAAGTTCCCTATAGTTAACAGTTTTCTGCCCTATAATAGTTCAGCTATTCTTTCTCCCTGAACGGTTTACCTTTTACTTTTCTGATCCCAATGCATATATATATGAAATTACATAGAAGAATAAGAATCCTTTTGTGAAGAATACCAATTTTTTTTTTAAGACTAAAAAATAAGTGTTCTAATGTCCAGCAATGGCTCTGAAAATTGTGACAGCTTGGTTCAAAGACCCTTCGAATTACTCCTTCTGCTGACATTACTAATCTTTGAGTCAGACTTATTAAGTATTTCAGCTATTATATTCCTAGCTGCTAAAACAGGGGAAAAAAAAAAAAAAAAAAAAAAAAAANAAAAAAAAAAAAAAAAAAAAAAAGCTGGCCATAAAAATAGACATCAAATATATTTCTGATCTGGGAATGAATATAGAAGTTAAAGATTTCTGCTACTGCTCACTAGTGCTTTGTTACAGATCTTTCCTGCTGTATCTAAAGGAATTAGAGGGGAGGCAGCCGGGCTCAGCCAGCATCCCGCCTCCAGCTACAGCCGGTATCTAATGCCACAGTGAATGGAAAAAAATGCTCCAATTGCTGTAATAGTTTTCACTCTCGCGCCGTAAATCAGCCCTTTCCGGGATGTACCGTGCTGATGGAGAGGAGGGGGGAGGAAGGCGAGGAAGGGACAGGGAGATGCTCGGGCGAGACGTCCCCATCTTCAGCTGTCCTGTGATTAATCACAGATCGATCCTCGGCCCTCCGGAGCTCCCCCGGCTCATTGCCACCCGGCGGCACCGAGGCGCGGAGCGGCCCTAGGAGGCGCGGGCGGCAGGCGGGGACACGGCGGCGGGGACACGGCGGCGGGGACACCCGTGGGTGCTCGCGGCCGCATCGGGAGGCTGCTCTCAACGGTAGGCGGGAGGCAGCCCCGCGCCCCTCGCCCGGGCGCTTGATGTGCAGGGCGTGGGAACACGGGCATGGGGACACGGGCATGGGGACATGGGCATGGGGACATGGGCTCAGGCATCCGCCGGCCGGCGGCTCCTGCGCTCCCGAGGAGGCCGGCTAAGGCGCGGGGAGGCTCTCGGGCTCCCTGAGCCCCCCCCCGGCCCCCGGCGGCGCTGCGCGGGGCGAGGACGGGCCCTGCGCCTTTAAGGAGGCGCCGCGGTGCCTTTAAGCGTGATTTCCTTCCATTGTATTTGAGCCGCGATCAGGAAAAAGGAAGCGAGGAGCGGAGCGGAGCGCCGCGCGGTGCCGGGCGCTGCCGCCCGCGCCGCCCCGCGCCCGCGCAGCCACCATGGGAGGTGAGCGCGCGGCGGCGGCGGCGCGGGGCGGCGCGGGGGCGGCCCCGGCCCCGGCCCACGTCCCTTGTGTCTCTCGTGCAGGAGGAAACCCCGTGAATGTGCTCGCGGGGCGCAGGGGCAGCGCGGCCGCGGAGCGGGCTGCGCGCGCCGACGGGCCCTGCGCGGCCGGCACCTCCCAGGCGCGGCACGTCGCGAAGGAGCCGCCGCTGCCCATGTCCGCGGCCATCGAGAGGAAGAGCCTCGACCCCGCCGAGTAAGTGGCCTCCGCGCCGCTCCGCGCCGCTCCGCGCCGCCCGGCCGGCCTTGCGCGAGGCTGCGCCTCCCTCCCGCCCGCGCCCCGCCGGCTTACGGGTTGCGGGAGCGCCCGGTACCGCGGAATTCCCGGCGGGAGGCGCCTCGGGCAGGTGGAGGAGACGCCGCCGCAGCAAGCGGAGCGGCTCCTGGAGCAGAGCCCCGGCCGCCCCACGGCCGCCGTGCCCGCGCGCGGCTGGCAGCGAGAGGCCGGGGCTGCTCCCTGGGGGTGCCCAGCTCCCACGCGTCCGTGCCCCATTGCGGCTCCCCACAGCGCCCGGGAAGCGCCGCAGTGGGATAGCTGGGGAGCCTTGATCCCTACTTGGAAGCGTGCAGAGCAGGGAATTTGTCTCCCCACTTCTCACGTGCATGGTTGACCAGCTCTCGCATTGCGACCCTGATTTCCAGGGGCTGCCACCCCCTCCCCGGGAGCCAAGCGCGGGCAGTGCCCAGCCCTGCCCGTGCACGCGACGCCCTAGCTCACAGCTAGAGCACGGGGTCCCCTCAGCGCCCCGCGGCTGCGTGACCGCACCCGGGCTTGTCCGGCATCGCGATAAGGCGGGAGGCAGAACTGCAAAATCCCCATTTGCAGATGTGGCTTGGAGTACCGCTCGGTAAACTTTAGCCATTTGTGATTTGGGTCACTTGGGGCCTTCCCTTGAAGGTCCATGCGAGCACATGGGCTGTTTCATACATAGATTAAATCAACTCATGCCATGTCACGTTTGATGTTTTGCATGTTGCTTTTTTTTTTTTTTTTTTTTTTTTAAATTCCATGCTGTTTTTAAGAAATTATCATCTAACTTCCTAGGCATATAGCATCCAGGCTTGAAGTGCAAAGTTTTAGCAGTATTTATTTACCTACCGGCTGTTGTAGTGCCTAAGTGCTGGCTTAGAAATCTTTGAACATCAAAAAGCTAATGCTGAAACCAGCAATTCTGCTCTACGTAAACAGCCACAGGCCTGTTCCGGGCTGCAGGGCGTTGGGAGAATTGCCTTGTGATGCCTGAGGCATATCCAAATCTTTTGGGGTACATCTGAAGCTTCCAATAAAGGTTAATAATGCCCATTCCGGTGCAGCTGCATATCCTCTTGGAGCTTGTCAGAGTGGAGCCCATGCCTCAGGAAAGGAGGCACATGGCACAAAAGCCTCAATTTTGAATGAGGAGAGTCTCATTGCAAGCAGAGCACCCCACGATTTCAGTGCTGGTAGGAAGGGGTGGCTGCAACAAAACTTGTAGGGCGCAGCGGTCCAAACTTGGGAGAGTGAAAATGGGATGTGAGGGAGCAGTGTCTGCAGGGGCGCGTGGCCTGGTGCCCTCCCAGGGGCGCCAGCCCTGCACAGTGCAGTGCAGCACCGTGCCGCGCAGTGCAGGGCTGGGCGGCAGGGACAGGCGCTGCGGGGCCGTACGGAGCACTGGGGACCATCTGCCTTGTACGCAGCTTGCGACCACCTCTGCCCGTCACCGGGCTGCTCGGTTAAGATCCAGCAAAGCAGAGAAGCAAAACGGGCAAATAAATGACTGCCTGGTCACTAGCCACAGGTTTAGAATTAAGCAAGTGCTTAAAGGAATTGATCCAATAGTCTTTTTATTGACTTCCCTGCGGTTGGGATGAGGCCCTTCGTGGCAGTGCCAGGTCACTGCAAACCCTGTAGAACTGAGCTCAAATGAATTTTTTTTTTCTGTTTTATTCTTTTTTTTTTTTTTTTTTCCCTGCAGAAGTTGTAAAATTGCACAAAGAGGTAAGAGAACTCTTTAAGGAAAAAAAAATATATTGCTTTAGCCCCTGGTGTTTTCAGAACCATCCTAGACCTCACAGCTTTCTTAAAATGGAACAAGTATCATTCATGAGTAGTTGGTGCAATACCACAAAAAAGATGTGTGCCTTTTTTTCGCACAGAGTTGTGCAAATGCCAGTTAACTGTTTGACATCACCAGAGTTAAATCCTTCCCTTTGCTGAGAGAAATCAAACGAGGACTCCAACTTGGCCAGCCTTTCGTGTTGTTCTTCCTTCTCCTCCTTCCCGACCGCCCGGCTTGGGCGAACGTTTCCCTGCTCCAACGCTTCTGTCGTTCCCTCAGGGAGCCCGTGGACGAGGTGCTCCAGATCCCGCCGTCGCTGCTGACATGCGGCGGCTGCCAGCAGAGCATCGGCGACCGCTACTTCCTGAAGGCCATCGACCAGTACTGGCACGAGGACTGCCTCAGCTGCGACCTGTGCGGCTGCCGCCTCGGCGAGGTGGGCAGGCGCCTCTACTACAAGCTGGGCAGGAAGCTCTGCAGAAGGGACTATCTCAGGTATGCAGCTTCCGCAGGCTCCGTGTCCTCCTGCCCTTGCTCCCCTTCTTCCTCGCGTTCCGGGTTTGCTCGTTAGTGGAAGGAAGGTAGAGGCAGCAAATAAAGATCCATGAGGGATTCGGTCTATTACCTGCTGAGCGTAAGGGCTGACGGTAGACCCAGTTGTGACACAACAGCACTTGCTAAGTGATGGTGGGCCAGCTGATAGCTCCAAGTGAACGGTGCTGTCCCAGCACTTGCATGGCATTTTCTTGGGATGGAACTGGGGAAAGATGATGGGTTTCGGGGAGAATGACTCTTCCCTCTGAGCTGACAGTAAGGCAGTTCCCTGGCATGCTTTTAGGTGGTTCTGTGCTTCCACAAGTGCTGCTTTTGACTTAAAATGTATATAAAACCAGGTGCCAAGGTCAGCTACTGATGAGAGATCTTTTAGCTGTCTCACTTAAGCATATGGTATTCAAGGCAAACGAACTTGATTCATCTTGCCAGTAATACCACCCAGGTGAGAGGTTCTTGCTTGCTCCGATCAGCGGGGCTGCTGCACCCGCCTGGTTTCTGAAGGAAGCGTCTTTCAGACAGGGACCGATCTCTGTCCCTGTGGGCATCACGGGTGACGTTCCCCGGAGCAGTGCCAGCAGCAAGACAACCCGGGCCGCGTGTTCCCGCCAAGCCGCAGCTCGGGCAGGAATGTTTGACCCTGCCAAGTTGGGCCAAGTGGATTTTTATCATTTCTTAAGGCTGCACCTGAATAGACATGAACTTGCACGTTTTGCCAAATCAGATCCTACAGATCTACTTGTTAAAATTATTTTTCATTAATATCTCTCTCCTTATCTGATTTAGCAAAATGTGTAAGTAGAAAAATTACATTGAGATTTATACATTTCCCAACAAATTCCATCTTTATATTCTTGACCACAATTAAATGTATTGATCTCTGCTGCACTGGCCATATGCTGCCTGTTGCTGTTTGGATCCCTAGGATCCATTATAACAGGAAGTTTGTAGAATAGAATGACTTGGTATTTTGCTTTTTCAGCTACCTTTTTGATGTCTATTTTATTTGCCAGTAAAAACTAAAACAAAAAGAGGAGTTCTTAATTACTGTCTCCCAGAGCTATTCCAATGGGACTTTTGCCAAGCAGAAATTGAAAAATTAAGTTCTGCTCATGAGACAAATATAAATACTCTGCATATGCAACACTGTGCCAGTGAACTTTCCAAATTCTTTTCATCTTAAAATGAAAGCAATAAACCCTATGGGGATAAAATTAATATATTTTCCTGCAGTAAAATTGAATGTTTTTATTTACTGAGTAATGTGACGTGCATTATTTTCTGTTACTAAGAAAATTTGCAGCTTCATGTAACCTTTTATGACTTTCTTTGGGTACAAGTGAACACTGACCTCTCCTGGTAGACAAAAGAAATTAAGTCGTTTCCCCTGAAGTAGATTACAATTTAGAGGTTATTCTTTGTCCAGCTCAGAAGATGATAGGAAACAAATGCAGTATATGTAAGAAAATTGTAGGAGTCGGAAAAGCAATTTTCATAATTATGGAAACTCACAAGTCATCGTTAATATGGATATGCTCAGAATGTGTCTTTTTTTTTTTTTCCCCTTCTCCCCCCTCCCTTTTTTGCTTATTTTATAAGAAGAAAACAGTATGCTTGTAGTATTTATTAATGATAGGGCTTATAAATAAACTCTGTAATCAGCAGACCGCACGGAGGGCGGCCATCCATGCGGTCCCCACGTGCAGCTGGGCACTACGGCGTGTGGTAGCGCAGGCGGCGAGAGGGCTGTGCAGAGGGTTCCTTAGCAGCTCCCTTTAATTGACAACACAGTAATGATGATCTCAGCAGGGTTTCTTTATGTGAAATGAAAGAGCAATCCAGATCTTGAAACTCTTTGGGTGTCCGGAGGGTCTTAGTATGTATCCCCTGAATCTGAGCAGGAGTGATTTCAGGTATATGAAAATGTTTGCGTGCAAAAGAATGTCAAAAACAGAGGCAAGAAAAACATTGTGGGATATTAAATCACAGCATTTCTCAACTTACAATAGCAACAGCTGAAGCCAGGCAAAACTTATCAACTGAAATGTAATTTCCATTGATTGTGTAAACAGAAGCACGTGTTAGCATGGCATAAAGATATGGTGTGATGCAGAGAACCTTTACTCTACTGAAGCTGCTCGGGACTTTCAGGATAAGACTGTTGATCACAAAAATTGAATATATTGGAAAATAGGTGAGGACCTTGAACTTGCTACTTCAGTTTTAGGTGGCACAAAGTTTAGAGCTCTGCTCAGCAGCTTTCCATGTGACTCTGTGCCTCGTCAGTACTGTGACTGACGGAACAAGGTGCTGATGTTGTGTCCTTTTTTTTTTTTTATTACTTTTTCCTCATCTCTCCTGCAATAGAAATCCACTTATGTTGTTGTTGTTTTAGGCTCTTTGGCCAAGATGGCCTCTGTGCCTCCTGCGACAAGCGAATCCGGGCTTACGAGATGACCATGCGAGTGAAGGACAAAGTTTATCACCTCGAATGCTTCAAATGCGCTGCCTGCCAGAAGCACTTCTGTGTTGGGGACAGATACCTCCTCATCAACTCAGACATAGTATGTGAACAGGACATCTATGAGTGGACTAAGATAAATGGGATGATATAGCAAAGAACATGCCTCGTAGTCTCTAGAAGGCATCCCACGGGTGACCCAGATGCATAGCTGCAGCGAGGAGATGATAAGCACTTGAGCTATGCGCCTTGTTTCAAGTGGGGGAAATACCACAAAGTAGGCCCTTTTCAGGCAGCACTACGTAGAATTTAAACTACATGTAAGTGAAGAAAGAAGACTGAAGCAATAGTAGATAGACTGACTTCTGTTTAAAAAAAAAAAAAGGCGTATTGACAATAACTGACACCAGCCCTGTAGGCAAGAGTTGAAGAACAAACACAACATGATAATGAATTCTCGAAATAACAGTAGTGACTGGTATAAAGAGATGTTATGACTGTCACCTGCAGACTAGGATTGTGCAACTGGTTTTTCATCTTTTTTTAGCTACTCGATTTAGACAATAGCTCCTAATGTAGACACGAAGAAGGATACTGGGGAAAAAAAAGGCCAGTCATTGATATGGTCATTCAACAAGGCCTTATACTTTGGATAGGAGAGAAAGCAGGAGGATGGTAGGGGTTATTTTTGCATGGATTTTTTTTTTTTTTTTTTTTTTTTTTTTTTTTTTTTGTGAGAATTAACATTGTATCTTCTATTCTCAAATGTTCTTTTAAAATATCCTGCTGAATTGTTGTTTTCATGCACTGCTGTTTCAAGATGAGATGTTCCACAGATCATTTCTATACAAATATAAATCTAAAGAGTTGTTCAACTATTTTATTAACTTAGATTATAT
>NW_020454649.1:3313964-3339218 GCF_003342845.1 Nothoprocta perdicaria
TTTTTTTTTTTTTTTTTTGGTAGCAGGATTTCTACATTTGGACTACAGCTGACACATACTTGATTTGCTTCAGGATGTGTTTCAGACCAGTTATAGGAAATCACTGACTGGTCAGAGTAAGCTCTGTAGAGTTCTACAATGAGAAATCAGATAGTACTGTGTGACACTGAGGCTTCTTGGTGTTTATGAGGATGTTTTGTGGCTGGCTGACACACAAAGAAGACTATTTGGGGGTTCCTTTGCAACAAAAAAGACAGAGGCCACCTCATCTAAGAAGAGGCCATGAAGGATTAGGGTCTCCAAGAAAGGTATATGGTCCTGATTTAGCTCTGGATTGTTGAATCCCATGTAATAAAACTAGAGTCAATGAATGCTTGCTAGTGTGAGAATTAAATTCAGAGCCTTTTTTGCAAAGGCAGTTGTCCCTTGCTTAAGCTAAAAAAGAGTTTCTTATCAGAATAGTAATACTAAGAACATGAGACATGCTTGATCTGGACAAAAGTTGGTGTTAGGTGTGATACTGCCAGCAGTGAAAAGCAGTGTCTGCTTAGGGAAGTGTAGGGCAAGCAGGGAATGAGATGCTCTTCGTGAAGCCTCGGCTCCTTGTGGGAACTGCCTTTGAGCTTGAGTTCAGACACCTCTGTTTAAATAGCAATTCAGACGCCTGGTCTCCATGAGTCTGCCTAGTTCCTCTTGGTCTACACTTCCAGCCTCTGTAATGTCCTAAAGCAATAGTCTTTATATTTTATTTCCATGATGTTTTTATTTTAAAACCTGATACCTGATAACCTCACTAGATGCACATTGTATTGTGGGAGATAATAACCAGTCATTTTCTGGAGACCTCCTTTGCACTATACCTCACCTATATTGTATCCCCCCAACTCTCATTTATGAGACAGCCTAAGATCCATGTTGTATAAAACTGTTCCACACCTCTGATAATCACCACACTTCATCTTTGTACATTTTCCAGTTCTACTTTATCCTTTTTGAGAGTGTCACTACAATTCCATGTGGTGTTCAAGTGTGTATTCAAGAAACAAGCTTGTAACAAAAAATCAAACAAGTCTGACAGTCCACTCAGAAGATGGTTGGTATGTCCATTAACCCCAACAGTACGAAAGTGTAAGTAGTAGCATCTAAACACAGGGATATCTAGTTGTGAGATTCTTTTCAGTAAATTTGTCACTTAAAGGATCTCTCATGCAAGTGGTGGTACTGACTGATGTCAACACTGACTTTTAAAATGTTTTTTGTGAAGTCTTTTTATTATTTTTATTTTTATTTTTATTTTTATTTTTATTTTTATTTTGCTTTGTTGTCATACCCACTGTTGGGGGCAAAAAAATAAAAGCTTCAAATCTTCTTACTACTGCTGAACTTGGAAGCGAGGGGACAAAACGGGATTGCATTTGAAGGGAGGAAGCAGCGCCTCAGCCCCGCAGTCCGGCTCTTCCCAAGTGATTTGCTGACCTCTGGAGGCCACAGGCACCTGCTAGAACTTGCCCTAAAATATACACAGGCCAGCATAGCCAGAACACGGAAAATACAGCTCTGGGGTACAGCACTTAGTGCCTTTAAAGCCCCCAGGCCCTCACAGGGTGTCAGGCTGTTGCTGGGCCTCCCGCAGAGCCCCTCTTCTTGCCCGCGTCTCCCTCCCCTGGGCACACACACCTTGGCAGCACCCCTGGCAGGGCAGGCGTGAGGAGCACGTGCAACTCCATCGGCATCTGCTACTTCATGGCAAGGCAATTTTAAGGAAGAGAGCAATCAGTTACAAGGCCGGTCTCTTTGTAGTCCTCTACCAGTGGCATATTGAGACAAATTGGTATCAAAGAGAACGTCGTGAGCTGGGGAGCCTGGGACACTAACAGAGCGCACTGATAGACCTGCTGGCTGAAGGATCTTGGCATGAACGTGGTGTATTTTAACCAGCGGGTAGTGTTCTGCCCACATTTATGACTACGCTAAGGGAAACGGGAGGAGATAAAATGAGATTCATTCTGACAAAGTAAATTGTGGTTTTGCCTTTTCAGAATTGCTATTAAGGAGCTTTTCAGCCGCATTCTGATCTCATACAATATGACAGTGTAATAGAAGTCGCAGAATTATACCAGTACGAAGATAGCATTGATGTGGCCAGAATCAGTCGAGATGCTTGCAGATAAAAGTTTTGACACTTATTCCCTAATCTCCTTATGCTGCGATTTTTAACCTGGCTCAGGCAGACTGCAGAGTTATTCCTGCGATCCCACCTCCTATCTGACTCATATTTTCAGATCATCTACACTAAAAATTGAGTGTAAGTGGCCTCATTAATGCTGGGGTTGAAATTAGGTAGCGGTCTCACTAGTTCAGAGAGGCCTTGTGGTTTTGTACTAATAAGATCAAGATCTATGTTTTACTCCCAAATCGGAAGGTATTTCCTGCGTAATTTAGGGAAATACAGCTAAAACATTTATTCCTCAGGAGAAGAGAGAAAAGATTTATTCTGGAATTAGTGCAGCCAACGCTTCACCTTTATCCTCAAGCATATTCCTCGCAGTACATATTCCTAGCTCCTGAAATTATAGGAAAAGAAAATATTTCAAAAACAACAAAAATTACATAAAGAAATAGGGAAAAAATCATAAGAATCTGAATATGACTTCATCAGCTGATAGTCAAATCCATTGTCCTTTAGATGTTTTCAAAATCAGCAGTATTTTAAAAGGCATATCATCATTCAAGATTTCCCTTCTTTGTCCCCATTATTCAATGTCACGGTAGGGAGATGAGAGCATTACCATCAATATCACTTTTTAATTCCATGCCCTTGAATAAGGGCAATAAGAACCCTGCATAATAGAGTTTTCAGTGGAGAGAGTAAATGGGAATCGGTTGTTAATTCAATACAGGATACAGCAGCTGTCTCTCCCATCTCTTTTCTCAAGGTAATACTGTGCCTCCAACTGTCATTATACCCAAGAATCAAATTATTTGAATTCTGGACACATCAGCACAAAACTGAAAACTCCCTGCCAATTTTGTAGCCTGCTTCGAAAAGAACATCACAGAGCATCACTCATTTATACGACTGCCAGTCTGAGACTGTAAATTCAGAAAACAAGGCGGCCTCAGGTGCTGCACTTTAACACGTCTTTCCGCTCCTGAATCACCCTCTTTACTACCCCCATCATATACAAGGCAACATTTCATCTCGGGAAGACAAAGCTTGCAAGCATCTGCCAGGATGAGCATGGATCCTGTGTGGCCTGCATGTGAATTGAAAATGAGACCATTAAATATATTAATTGATAACGGTGACTTGTGACTTTGAAGGAGAGGCGTAACACTTACAAAAATAATTTATAAAGATTTTTGTTGCTCTAAAAAGAGTGCAGCAGTAGCTTATTTCTCTTGAAGCAGGTTTGTTTCTTTTATACAGCATCCTGCACTGCAGGCAATGGGAATTTTAATGGACACCGGAACAAATCTTCTATCCCTATGTCCCATGACAAAAAAGAAACCATGAAAAGATACAGAACAGAGAGATTGAGATATGATATCAGAAAACATTTAAGGAATTGTAATTAAATTAAGATTCAGAAATCTATTAAGGAGATGAAGGTTAAACTGGCAGAAAGTCGAACCCTGTCTGAAACAGTCTACTGCCTCCTGCTGCAGGGTTGGGTGTTTTTTTTTTTTTTTTAATACTAGTCTAATCAGAGGACTTATCTCTGAAAGGTTCCTAATACACCAGCAGATATCTGACAGTTCATTAATAAATATATTTTGCAGGAATATACTATGTTCATTCAGCTCTCTTCAAGTACCAGGCAAGTATTAATAGCCTTAATCCATCATTCTTTCTCCTTTTAAGCTACAAGTCCCACTCCACAGGTGTGGAAACTGAGACACAAGATTAACAGGGTTTGCCTAAAAATCACACGGCAACTTGGCCAAGTTTAAACAAGAACAGAACTTAGATATCTTGACTTGTGTGTAACTATTCAGCCATGGGTTGCTTTGCATCTACTGGTGAAACAGGTCTCAAAATTGCATGTCCTCAATTACCCATGAGCGTAAGTACAAACCTCCTACATTCTCAAAAATATTTGGAACATTCAAATAATATTTTAAATGGTGACTTTCTGTGAAATATATCTGCAAGTGATTGATACGATATGAAGTGATGAAGAACTCTCCTCCCTGTATGACAGATAAGCTGGTATATAAAGTTCAGCCATGTCTGCAGAATTGGGAAGTAATGGTCTGCAAGGACGTCTGGGCTATGGACGTCTTGCTAATAAAAGCAAGTTAAGATCTACAAGACAAATTTCTGCTAAAATAATGCATCTGGTGACGACAGCATGGTTTGTCATAGAGTGGTTATGCCTTTTTCATACTCAGAAAGTGTGAAAAGTGTGAGCACTGAAGAGAGCAAAGGGCACAACTCCCTGGGAATTCTTGGAGTCGGACCAGGAGTGAATTTGACCCAACACGCGTGAGAAGCGTGTTGTTCAGCTGATAAGGAAACGGGGAGCGTGCATGAGCAAACATAGTTTGTTTATCCCATAATAAGTGTTTTTGAGTAGAACAGCAAAAAAAAAAAAAAAAAAAAAAAAAAAAAGCGAGTGGGGCTGCACTAGACAGATAAGAGTTCTGACCAAAAGGACAACCAAAGGTCATGTGAGGCCTCCTGGAAACTTCAAAAGAGCAGTTTTCAGTGGGAATGGATGACTAAGGGAATTGCAAAGGATCTCTGGAGTCTTTTATCTTTGTGCTACCTCTTTGAATCAAGCTCAGCACCTCAACACTTCAATAATTTATTGTTGTCATCATCTGACGAAAGTTCAGTGGGCTCAGCCTTGTTCCTACTGCACAGGTGCTTAGGTGCTTACAGCACAAAATCCCCAATACTGCAACCATGGCCAACTGTCTGCCTTGTTAGCAATCTCAGCTAATAATCTAAAGAAAGTGAGCTACTATCTGGTACATACAGCTGGTTTCTTTAGGTCAGGAAAGAATCAACTGCAACACAAGTTTCCCTTGGGTGCCTTAATATTCTCAATGGTCCTTGTGTAAAGAAAGATCTTCAGAACTTTGAGGCAAATGAAAAATTCTGTCTAAACAACCAGGATCTTAACACTTTCTGCAAGATTATGAAACAATACTCCTCCAGCCCTTAATTTCAGGAGTCTTCCACACATCCCTTATACCATGTCATCTTGCATTATGAATCACGTACAGTGAAAAGGTTATAAGCATTATGAAATCATAAATATTCCCAAGGCTTTAGTACTGTCTTTTTGACCCAATTAGGCTTGATTAGTTAATCAAATTAACTTTGATTATGTTAACACAGAATCTTTCATCTGAAGAAAAATGTCCAGTCTATTTAAATTACCTCTCTAAGTAGTATTTATAACTTTGCAAACATGCATAAAAATTTTATACCATTTCAGAGCTAAGAATCTGAGAGCCAAAGGTTTGCTAGCAAAGAAGGACGAGTCTGGTGGCACCGAGCACCCTGACTCACAGCTATGCAGCATGAGATGGGAAGGGCACAGAAGTGACTTTCTGACAGTCTTAGGCACCCAACGAATTCAAGAGCAGCTCTATAGGGCCATCTGGCAATTCAGAATAGACATAACACAGTTTTATTACTAGATAGATCCTTCTCTAGCTCTTGCCTGTGTCAGGACCTGCAGGGTTCAGAGGCATAAGGGTATGACACACGAACATCATCTTGCAACCCTCTGTACTAAGTAATCCGCCTGGATTACTGCACTTTTTCCACTTCCTATGATCCCGAAGTGCAGAAAAAGCTGTGAGGAGACTCTAGCTACTAGCAGAAAAAGCTGTGAGGAGACTCCAGCTTTCTAGTGTTTCCCTTTAACCACTGGATAAAATTAATTGGTTTAATTCTTGGTGATAGGAAAGTTGTTCTGTAGGCCACCTTTGGCTTCACTTGACCTCAGAGCTGCCAAGCACTAATTTACCATATGGTGAGAGAGACTCAAGATCAAGATGAGCGTCGTTGCTGCTTGTATCTACCCAGCATTTAGCAGGAAGGGGACTGATGTTTCATTCTCTCAGAGGGAAGCCTGAAGGAGTATTCTGACAGACATCCCATTTGTTACAAAATTGTCTGTCATATGTAATATCTAGTTTATTCACGTACACATTTCCCTGATGTTCTGGCTCTGATCCCTTCAGTTACCACCCTGTCATCTTTCAAATCTCATCTGAGATTCACTTCTGTGAAGCTTGAAAAAAAAGTGATTTGGTTATCGGTTCATATGTAAATCCTCTACCTTTCAAAGGATTACTGAACATCTTTATGTTCAGGTGACTCACTGGAGTCACTGCATGATCATAGAGCTGCCACTCTGATTTTTCCTTACCACATTCCCTCCATACTCCTTGTTACACTCATTGTGTGATGGCTAATTCTAGATTATCAGCTTTTCAAGCAAAGGCCATGGTCCTGTTGTTCCTATGAAGCCTTGACCTTTACCATCTTTGCATGGTAAAGAAGAAAACCAATATACATAAAAACAGATAATAATAAAATTTTCTCCGAGGTGGCAAGTGGTAAAAGAGGCCGTATATAAAATGAGTGTAGCTTCAGTGTTCCAATTACATAGCATGTAGTCAGTTTAAGCTTCGTTGTAAAACCCCATGTTTTGACATACTCAGTGTCCTGTCACGGCATTACAAAGGCTGGGTACTGGGTTAATGACATTGTACCCACCTACATCCTGTGGTTTCCTATTATCTTCTGACATTTCTTTCATTTGGAAACAGATAAGGAGTAAAGCTTATCAAACCCAGCCAAATGTTTTTAGTTTAAGATCAAATTACTGTAAATGTTAAGCAATGATTTATAGTTATAAAGATTGTTTAAAAATATTTGTGTTGTAGTGTGCATAAAATGGTCTCAGTTAAGATTAATCACACAATGGATATAATGGGGCATGAAACTCCTAAATTGCAATATATTTTTCCCTCCCTTGTGCCTGTTCAAGAGTGTTGGGGCTCTACTCTGAGATGATTGAAATGACCCTCCCCAATCCACTTTCACCATGGACCACATTAATAACAAAATTTACAGCCTTAGGAGACTAAAACAGGTATGCCAGAAGAAGCAAGAACATGACAGACGGAGACTCAGATTAGGAACAAGAAGCTGAGGGTGAAATTTCTTCAACCAGCTTTACTCTCGTAATCACAAGAAATGCTATCCAAAACCCTATCACGAAATCCAACAAGCCATGTAATGTATTCACGTCAGCAATCCTGCACCAGCAAACCTCAGCATCTTTCTTACTGCCAACTCTCTGAGCTGTTGGCTCAAGTCAAGTATCAGGTCTGACCATTTATGATTCTCCATTTAGACCGTTAAGAAACTGATCATGTGAAATGCTGGGTATTCTTTGATAAAACATCTCAGCACACTAGGTAGATTTCAAGAGACACCCAGCACCATGCGGTAAAGATCCCTAGTGTGTCATTTCATTAGATTTGCAGTAAGATAAAATAAATGAGATATGCTAGGATCCTAATCATCTTTTAAAGAGTAAGTATGCAATGCATGAAGTATTCTGAGAAATTTTCAGCCTGAGGAATATCTCTGACGTGTTTAGCCACTTATGCTCTACAACTGGTGATAATGGAGGAAAAAACTTATTTTTGGAGGAAAAACATGACTGAAGTGAAGAACCTTTTGGCCTAAACTGAGCAAGAAAAATGCCACAATAATGTACTAATTTCCGACGTTTGTGTAGCTACTAGCTATGTGGAGAATGCAAAGCTTGTTGTGGGTAAAACATTTAAATGATAAAAATGTGAGTGTTAAAATTATTACATTTTGTCTATGTTCAGCTTCAAGAACAGATACTTTACATTATCTTCATTGCAATTACTAGGTTATGCAACACGAAAGCAAAAGCATGATTTAGCCAGAGTGTATAAATACTTTGTGTAACTAAATCCTACAAAACTGTATAGTCACTCCATTTACATCTTTACCGAGCCACAGGGTAAAACTACATCAGATACGTGTGCCTATACTGCAATATTGCCTCTGATTGCTGGAAAGACTGTCCATTAACTGTCAGTCTATGTGAGAAAAGAGACAAAGATTTAGAGAGCTTCAGAGTTTACCGTGTGGAACTATCTTTGACCCTTTATTTTGGGAAATTTAAATGTGAATTTGCTTTTAAGACAGTTTGAACTAATACACTTATTTTGGAAGCTTGCTGGAGCAACATGTTTCTGTTATCAGCGTGGTTCAAATGACTAGTAGTCAAAAAATGTAGTAACTCCATCCTTTGCAAATTCATGTCAAGCTAAAATATATGCCCTCACCAGCTACTGTCAGTAATATTATCTGTCAAACCAGTAGTTTTATGGGAAAGTACCTTTCCTACTTTCTCATCTTTTCATGTACTGCTGCAGATCTTGAGAAATCATGCAGATATTATTCTGACCTTATTTCATAGTTTGGCCCATACTTTGCCTGCATCTGATGATTTCCCATTCTTTAATCCCCTAATTGCCTTAATAAATTTACCTAGTGTGAATGATTCTGCAATACTGTTTAGATAGGAGGTTTTAACATCCATAGGCCATTTTCTGGAGGTGCAATCCAAAATTTAAGAGCAAGTATGAATTTTCGGAACAAGGATGTTAAAAAAAAATTACACCTGGAGTAGTGTGTGCAGAAAAAGGTAAAGAAGAACTTGTCCAGTTTGGTGAAATAGCTTATTTGATTGTTACAGAGACTAAATTGTTCACAAAATAAACATGGATTAAACAGAAGTCAACTCATGTTCACATATGTGAAGCAATTCACCACTTGTGAAATGCTTTGGGAATTTTAATTTTACAGGACCATTACATTATCAGTTTATTATTTCAAGGATTTATTAATAGCTACATCCTGGACCAACTTCACGCATAGTTTGCTAAGCAAAGCGACTTTGCTTGCAGAGCTTGACATGTTTCATCCGAAACGTCTTTGGCTGGACAGGCTTTTTCTCGCAATTCAAGCTGTTGGTGGGGCCGCCCGGGCCGGGACCCGGCGGTGCCGTAGCCTGTGGCTCAGGGCAGATGTTGGCAGCGGAGCGGAGGAGCCCAGGGCCGGGCTCATGGGCCGGCAACGCACGTTGGAGCTGCCGTGGCCTGGACTCCTGCTTGCAGAAGCTTCCTGGCTCCTGCCAAAGGGCAGGACTTGGCACCCAGAAACCCCATCACAAGCTGAGAGGGAAGAAACTGGGGTTTAGGGGAAAATGGCATCGCGGGGCTCCCCTCGCGTCACTTTTTGTTCACTTCTAGGCCTGGTGCTCTTGAGATCATTCCTCAAATGAACGAAAACAGACTTCCCTCAGAGAATGCATTTATTTTCAATAAAACATGAAAGCGACTTCAAAACCTCTCTGGTGCAAAGCAGCCGCTGTCCTCGCTTTGCGCTGCTGCCCATGCCCGTCCTGCCCGCAGGTTCCCGTGAGGATTCAGGGGTGCCTGCAGCCCAGCTGGAAATGAACGACCCTTTTTCAGGAGAGCACGCTAAGCAGCTGGCTCTCCCCAGAACCCAAGCACGGCTTGGGCACACGTGTCAATCTCGGGCCATCCCTCCCTTCCGCTATGTGAGGGCTGCACACGGGCTGTGACTGCAGAGCATGGGGACCACCGTGGCGTGCGGGACACCTGGGGCGCGGGGCCGCTGTGTGCGAGGAGCCGCGGCGCCCCTGCCTGGCGCTCTCGGCCCCTTGGCCTCCATTTCGGCGCGCGCGGCCCGGCCGACATGGCGGCGGGCGGCGCGGCGGGCTCCTCCTCCGCCGTGCCGCCGCTCCGCCCGGACGGCAGGGGGCGCTCTCCGCGCCGCGCCGCGCCGCGCTCTCCCCGCCCCGGCCGGTGACAACAAACCGGCGCGAGGGGCGGCGCGGCGCAGCGCAGGTGGCGGCCGCGGGAGGGGGGTGCCGCCGCCGCCGCTGTCGCCGCAGGACGCCGCGCAAGATGGCGGCCTCCCTGGATATGGAGGGGCCGGCGCTGAGCCTGGAGCTGCTGCCCACCGACCCGCTGCTGCTCATCCTCAGCTTCCTCGACTACCGCGACCTCATGAGGTGCGTGACCGCCGACGGCGGCGAGACTGCCCCGCCGCCACGGGGCTGCCGCCGGGCAGGAAGGGAGGGAAGGAAGCGGGGAGGGCGGCAGGGAGACGGGCAGGGAGGCGCTGCCGGGGCCCGGCGCCCTCCGCGCTCGGCGGCTCCTCCGCGGGGGCAGCAGATGCGCGGCGCCCCCCCGCGGCGGGGCGGGGCCGGCCGTTACCGGCCGTTAACGGCCACCTAGGCTGCGTAACTGGAGCGGGCGCTGGGGGTGGCCCGCGGCGGGCCCGGAGCGCCCTCCCTCGGGGACACCCGCCCCTTCTGCGGGGTTGAAAGGCTGAAGGGACTGATTTCCCTCCCCTCCCACGTTCCCCAATTAGAGAGCGTGCTTGTCCATACCTATGTTGCAACTTGGAGGTGATTTCATAACCGAATTAGCAGGATTTCTGCCGTGTTATCCCTTGGCAAACAAAGGGCAGCCCTGTGCCCAGCACACGCACCTTTGCACCAAGGAAGGAGCCCTTGCTTGCATCCAAGGAGACCTGAACAGGACTATGTGGGAGAGCTGCTTTTTTCCTATCAGAAGGATAAAATAAAAAAGTGGAGGAAAGTTGCGAGGCGGATGTTTTGCAAGGTGGCTCACGCGTCATGACGCCCGGTGAGGATCTGCCTGCTCAGCTCGCATCAGGTCATGGCTCATGGGTGAATGCGCCGGCAGGCACTGGAATCGCAGTGTTTAGTCAAAGAGGGAGGAATGTGTGGGAATCAAAACAAATAGACTGTTGTAAATAGGGTTTTTTTTTTTTTTTAAATATTCAGGAAAGTTAAAGGCAACAGAGGAAGATCTGCTAGGGCTTCAGCAAAGAATGTAAATGTAAAGAAAAATTGTAACAGTTGTATGAATCCAGTGTAGATGTACTAATAGCTGTGGCATAGCAAAGACAGCTCTGCCCATTACCTGTTTTTGTCATGTATTTGGTGAAAGGGTATGTATTTTTCTTGTGCCAAGACAACTTCACAACTTTTTAGTTCCCCATTAAGTAAGGTCCCTTTTAAGTATTTTAAGTGGGGATGATAATAGGTAATCCCATATACTTGGCTATTTGTAGTCCTCAAAGCATTTGTTGAGGAAGTTTCTAGCTTGCTTATGTTGCAGTCGCTCATGTATACTCTATCACAAATGTTAGAGTTTATTTCCATAGCATTCTACAAATCAATTAGCCCTTAAGGTCACCTGCAAGGAAAGGAGAAACTGACATGAGGGCAAATATTTATGTAATTAACACAAATAGCTTTAAATCCATTTTGGATTGTGTTTTTTGAAGCCCTATGCTCCTCTGATAAGGTGGTATTTTTGCCTCTGCAAGAGAAAAACCTTTTTTTTTTTTCCTCCAAGAAATTGTGTGCTTGATTGACAAACATCTATCTAATCGATTCCTGCGAGGATTATATTTATCTACAGAAATTTTCAGCATATTGTGAATAAAGTGCTTGCATGGACAAGACTTAACTCATAATAAGCAGTCATCGCATAATGCTATCTCTAGTAGAGCCCTGTAGAAATTAATAGTAAATTTCACCAGCTTACTGTTAATAAAAATGTTGAATAGCTTACTGTTAATAAAAATGTTGAATAGCTTATTTTTTGAAAGCAAAGCCACTGAAGCTCTCAAGTGCTGCAAAGAAACGCAGCAGTCATACAGAATTTCTGTATTTTGGTAAAAATGATCCAAAAAGGCAAGTGAGTTATAGTTCTAACAAGCAAATGAGTGCGAGATGATGCTGATGGAGGGTGGCAAATAAAACATGTGAGTTACAATAATCAATTTAATATGACTTATTAGTAGAATTTTCTTTGATACTAGAAGTGAAGTGAATGCATTTGTGTCATTGAAGTGGTAAGTACAAGGCAAACAGGTGTATTGCTTTATTTAATGAGATCAATTTTGGAACACAAATACAATTCTAGTTTTAGCACTTTAGGGGTAGGGAGATTGAACTGAGCAAGTGTAAAAATAATTTTGTAGTCTTAGTGTGAAATGTTTTTCCTAAACCTGGACTTTGCTCAGCTTAATTTATCAAAGATAAGATTGGGATGCATCTTTATTTTACAATATATATCTCTGTCCATTCAAGTTACTGGTTTTCTTGCCGACTTCTGAACTACACTGAAACAAATAAGAAGTGGAAACTAAGCTGAAGCTTGGTAACCTCATTTGAGGAATTGGATGTTAGTGTGTTCTTAATAGCTGTAATTAAGTCTTAAAACAGGCTTTGGAGGAAGTGATGTTGCCACATCTAGATTGTCATTATCTTTATGGAAATTTCCTTAAAGTATAGCAGAACATTGGACTCCGCAAAAACACGGAGCAACTCTCATTTTCTGTTGCTTGGGCTAGGCTGAATGAGACTATTATCTTTTCTCCTAAATTCTGTAAGTCTGAGTCTTTGCATAACAAAGCTCATGTTTTGGAGGTCCCCGTACTGCTGTGCTGCACGTTGCTGATGCTTTGCCTGTTCAAATGAATTTGCTGAAATGGACAGACAGTTTTGCTGTAGTGCATCAGTTGTGCAGTCAAGAAAAGCTCTTTAACTAACAAGTAAATACCAGAATAGCCTCCTGTAGCTTATGGCATTATCAGTGCCTTTGAAGAGCAAGTTGACAGGCCTCAGGAATATAGCTTAGCTGTTATTTTCTTGCAGAGGATTGATTTATATGACTTTTGAGAGCGGATCCTCATCCAGTATCCTACAGTATTTTTTAATACTGCATTTGTGACAATTGCTGCATACGCTGCATCTGATTCTTTAACTGCTTGAAGTAGTAGAGTTACCCGTATTGGCAGGAGCTTATATGCGTTGTTTGTGCAACAGGCTCTTCAGATGTGAGCTTGCGTTTCTTATTTCCAGTTCTGCCACCCCTTGTGTTTCTCCTTTGGGTTTTTCATTTCCTGTCACAAAATCTGCTATTTAAATAAAATGGAAAATAACTTTCTAATAATGAGACAGTATGATTTCTGTAGTTTACCAACTGAGCTTTCAGTGGTATGTCAAGTGAAAGACCTAATAAGAGTCTGGTGATCCAGATGAGGAAGCGATTAAAATCCAAATAACTAGCCTAAAGTCCTAGCATACTTACAACTGATGGAGTGTTGCACTGGAATTTTTAGGTCATGTTTTCAATGGAGCAGATCTACAGTATGACCTGCTTTACAAAATCACTTAATTGCTGACAGTCCTGAAAGTCTGTGCTTACATTACTCTGACATTACTTCCCATCTTAGGTAGACATAATGAAGACTTTTAACCATTGTAAGCATGACTCTAATGTATAATATATCGGTCTATATTTATCCCTATTTATTTTACTACTCTTCTGCAATCAAGCTTAATGATTTTTATATTTATAGTTGCTGCTATTTAAGTCGAAGATTAAATCAGCTATCGAGCCATGATCCATTATGGAAAAGACACTGCAAGAAGTACTGGCTCATTTCAGAGTAAGTATCCACCCAGAAAATAAGGTGTATGTTACTGTGTTGTCTGTATGTCTACATGTTATGTCTGGTAACTCATCAAACATGAAGCAGTTCACCAGTTTGAGTTAGAGGTATTAAAAATGTTGATTTCCTAGGAGGGTTTCATGAAGATTATTTTTTTTTTTTGTGAAATTTTGTGGACAAGTGGAGAAAAGATAACCTAATAATGCCAAAGTTGAAGGAGAAAGCATAGCTTGACCTTTTCAGGCACCACATGTTCCACAGAGCAAAATGATACTAAGAATATCGTAATTTGGGGATAGAAAGGGAGACACTGGGCTAAGTCAAAAGATTAACAAGCATGACTCTTTGTGAAAGCCTGTCTTGTTTTCTAAAGCTCATTTTCCCTTTTTCTTGCTTGCAGTTAACATCAGTGAACATAGGTTTAGAATGTCTGTTAAATGGAAGCCAGCTATAAAGATACCAGCCCACGTCTTTGCTAATCAAGCATGTTTTTCTCAAATATAGCTGAGAAGACTTGTAGAATTGACAGAAGTGAATTAGTAACAAATTTAGTTACTGTTCATCTCATCTTACATCTTGTCTTCTAGGGAGTATCTTTCTCTTTAAGTTCTAAATTGTGAGATCTGTTAACTCCTTAAGTAAGCAGTTCTGGGTATTTCTTTATTCGTATTACTGCTCCCTTTATTGTGCAAATTGCCTGAGAAAGCAGAACAGCTGATGACAAAGAATGTGCATGTACACACAGGCAGGATAGTGGAGAGAGGAGTTAATTTAATCTCCTGTTGTAATGCAAGAAGAATTACAAATCCAGCAGTTCCTTTTGGAAAGCGTGTTTTTAACAGAGCACAGAATTCTCCATTAATTGTCTCTTCTGCTCCTTATTCTTCTAATGGAGTGAATAAAGGAGTTTATACCTAAGGCAGTTGTCAGAAGCACAGGTGTTAAGGCCTTCCCAGTGTGATCTCATGCAGTCATTCACCAGTTCCAAGGCTTGATGCTACGAAGCTTGCTGTCTTCTGAAGTTTACTCTGATACTGAAAACCTAAAATATTTCCTGATTTTGTTGCAAGTAGCTGTTGACTAGGTGCTAGAATTAAATTGAGTGTTTGTAGCTTCATGTGACTCAGAAGTGTTCCCTGACATAATTGTGTGTGGACTGTTTATGCCAGGTAAGAAATACTAACATACTGTTTTAGCAATCAAGCTTCTTAGGGTGGAACTCTAACTTACTTTCTTCATATCTACCTAGAGAGGAAAAAAATCAACGAAATCAGAGCTGGAAAGCAATCTTCATCAGTACGTACTCTGATCTAGGAAGATATATCCAGTATTACGCTACACTGAAAAAAGCCTGGGATGACTTGGAAAAATACTTAGGACAGCGGTGTCCTCGAATGATTGGTTCTTTGAAAGGTATGGCATGGTGCTTGCTTCCAGCCCCTGGGCTGGCTGGTGCTGCACGCTGCGGCGTTTGTGTCATGGTGCTTCCATCCTAGGTGTGTGCAGCGGTTATTGGAGCCCTGATGTCACGTAATGCTCTTGCTTTCCCCCCAGTCAGTCAGTAAATGAGATAATGTATGTGGTCCTTGTCCAGTTGCTAGTAATTCACAGATTCACTGAGAGTAGATTTATGTTGTTATTGAAATATATAGTTCTTACGGGGTGTTGTTAAAAACAAAACAATGCTAAGATTGCTGGGGCGGATATGCTGGGGTGGGCCAAAGGACTTTGAGTAAGTTTTATTTTCAGCAATTTGAAATACAGTATTATAATAAGCAAAGAGTATGTCCAGTTTCTGCCTTATTTTTTAGCAATGCAGCTCTGATGAAATTATGTGAACTAGAGTTTTAAAGGAAAGATGTTAACATGAGTTCTAATGTTTCCTCATGTCAGGAACAATGTCCTGGTACTCAGAGGCAGAATTATGAAGCAACATGAAATCTCAAGAGTTTCTTAGGAGCAGCAGTTCTTGATTTCCTCTCTCAAACTGCCGCCTAATGCTCTTGTGTTTCTCTTTGTGCACAGAGAGTGTGCAGGAGGAAGATCTAGATGCTGTGGAAGCACAAATAGGTTGCAAACTTCCTGATGATTATCGATGTTCATTTCGTATTCATAATGGACAGAAGCTAGTTGTTCCTGGGTAAGGAGCTGAAACTATGCATCAAGTTCTTACTCATTTGGGGCTTTTTAGATGGCTGTTAATTAAAAAGAAAAAAAAAAAAAAGAAAAAAGAGAGAGAAAAACGTCTATTGAATAGGATAGATAAAATATTAAATGCATTTAACCTAAATGAGTGACTGTGTGAGGTGACACTTTGAGAATTGCTTCTACTCCGCCCTCAGAGGTAACAAAAATCCAGTGTAGATTTCTAATTGCTCAAATTGCTCATGTATCTTACTTCTGTTTCTTTTTACTCAATAAAAAAAAAAAAAAAAGCTCAAAAATCAACTGTTATCAATTTGCACTGGTAGAAATAAATTATCTGCCCCGATGTCTTACTTCGGAGTTGAAGTGTCAGTTCTGCAAATCCAGGCTAGAAGATTTTAGAATTTGATTCTGTAGCAGTGATATAAAAGCTCCATTTACATTAAGGTTAGAAGACAAGTGGCTAAGCATGGTTTCATATCCTCTAACTGTAGAAGGAGTTCATGCTGAAGCCCTTTGTCACCAAGCCGACATCTGATGAAGTGCCACAAACATTAGCAAAAAGTTGGAAAGCTAGGGTAAATCATCCCTGCTTCTGTAAGGGTAATGCTTTAATGTTTCCATATTTATTTGTAACATTTGCTAGTTTAAAAAAAAAAAAACAAAAAAAACACCACGTAATTTTGGTGCAGCTTCCACTAATTCAGTATTGTGCTTGCAGAAGGAATATGGGAAGCAGTTCTATCCAACCATAAGTATGATTTCTAGTTTTGTTTGTTCTGCAGGAGACACTTTAGAAGGAGGAAAGGTGCCCAGATTCTGTAGATCAGTGGATGACTTTCCAATAGCTTTTATCAATATCTGTATGACTTGTGAAGCTTACTGTGTTGATGTGTGCAAAATACAGCTTGTGAGCTTAGCTTGGAAGTGATGAAAACGCAGCTCTGCAAGTTGTGCATTCCCTGTTCTTCCTACTTTTTTTCGCTGTCTTCTGCCCCAAGAGCTGCTACTGTGCCGAGTCGAGTGCCTTTGCCTTGGCAAGTGTGCTGCCTTTTCTTTGGGGACAAACTGGTTTTCTAGCTCTGTGATTCCATGGAGAGATCAGGTGTGGGCAGGGCAAGTGTGCGCAGTGAGCTGCAGGGATGGGCGTGCAGCACTAAAAGTGGAGGCAGTTTGGGACTAGATGTGGATGAGTTGTGCACATTTTCAATGTTAGGCACTTCAGGATGGTTGTTAGATGCGTTGCTCTGTAGACTGGAGAACAGACTAATTCCAGACAAGACTGTATGAGGAAAAAGGTGGGGAATGGAACCTGTTGCCCTAGAAGGGAGCAAGCTTTACCATGCTGGCATGTGGCAGCCTGTGTCTGACTCACTGCTTTCCTAACACCAGTAAAAGCTCATCACTTGCAGGAGGTTGCATCGGAGAACATGAGTGAAAGGCTAATGAGAAGGGAGTATGGGGGTGGAGGTGTGCCCAAGAGGCTTCTTCTCTTGGCTTGGAAGAAGAAGGTGGTGGCTGCCCACTGTGTGTGGGGCATGAGTGTATGGCTGAGGAAGTTAGCTGCTCTTGCATGAGCCATGACAGATCACAGCCTAGTCCATGCTATGCCTGAGTGCTGGAGTGATTTAATACTGTTTTGTATGCTGTGAATTGTATCTTCTGTTGATATTTTTTTCTTTTTTGTTTTTCTTTCCTTTCTTCCCCTCTTCCTTGTTTAGTTTGATGGGAAGTATGGCACTGTCCAACCACTACCGCTC
This sequence comes from Nothoprocta perdicaria, assembly GCF_003342845.1. Classification (NCBI taxonomy): domain Eukaryota; kingdom Metazoa; phylum Chordata; class Aves; order Tinamiformes; family Tinamidae; genus Nothoprocta; species Nothoprocta perdicaria. The sequence goes on from NW_020454649.1 coordinate 3,331,470, forward strand.
TGAAGACCTGCTGGATATCGACACAGCCGCTGGAGGTTTTCAGCAGCGGCTGGGGCTGAAGCAGTGCCTCCCACTTACCTTTTGCATTCACACTGGCCTGAGTCAGTACATGGCCTTGGAGAGTGTGGAGGGGCGAAATAAATACGAGATCTTCTATCAATGTCCAGTAAGGAAGATAGGCTTGTATTTTTGCATTTACTTTTTGAATGATTGACAGAACCCCTTTGCGTGTTATTAGACAGCTGAAATACTTTACATAGCTCAAAGTGAATAGTAAGTGGGCATATTGTTTTCAGTGACTTGTCCTTTACTGGCCTTCAGGTTGTTATCAAACTCACAAGTGGAATGGTTAATACATGAAATAAAATTACGTGAAGCAGTTATTGGCTTTTATATATATATATATATATATATATATATATATGTATCATCTTCTATAGGTTTATGATAGTGAAAACATTTATTCTCATTGGTGATAATCTGTTGAAGCTATAGCAGAATTATATTCCTGTCCCTATTCCTTAAACAAAGAAGGGCTTCTCCAGCATGGGAAATTATCTGTATGTATCTGCCCTCCCAAATATGTTAAATGTGACCTCACCAGTGTAGTGATACACTCTGGGTTCTAAGCAAAATCTGCTTTCCAGTGAAAGAACAAACTGGTCAGGACAGCTCTTTTGTAGAATTTAATTACCTGAATATTTTTGAAAATCCTTTCAGCTGTGTTGTTTAAAAATAGGGGTCTTACTGCTGAAGCTTAATGATTTTATACTTAGCAAAACTTTAGCCATCCTACCAACCTGACGGTTAATTGCATATTTGTGTTTCACGTCATCTGCAGATTGTCCACCTTGTTCCAAGGGGGTGTGTAGTCTTACAGTTTTTTTTTCAAGATGTCTTTTTCTGTGCTAAGACAACTTTTACCTTGTTTCTTAAATGACACATTAAAGCTAATTTTATGTGCATCAGCCTTAGCAAAATGTCCAAGCTGCATGTTTTATCAGCTCAGCCCTCATAGGGACAGACTTTTGTGTTTTATATTGTATATCTGAGTATCTGACTGGGAATATAATGATGTATTAAGAGGGTCAAATTTTGTTTTAGCAAATATGGTGAAGATATTCTTTATGTTACATTTCAAGTGTTGAATTTTACCTTGGAAGTCTAATTATCTCCTTTTTAATGCATCTTCTTTCCTGCCTAGGACCAAATGGCTCGCAATCCATCTGCTATTGATATGTTCATTACAGGTAACACTTTAGAATGAAATGCTCTGCAATGGCAGGATTTAGAAAATGTATGCCACTAATTGACAAAGTGAATCAGAACTGCACAGTACAGTTGACTTGAGCTAAAGAAATGTTCTAAGTTCTCTGTGCTGCTTTTACAATTACCACTTACTTCAAAACATCAGTGGTTACTTGGAATAACATTAGATCTATGAAGTTTTTCTTTCTTTGTGTCTTGTATGCAAATTGTTCAGCACACTAACCGGTCCATGAGATGAGCAAAACCTTTAAATTGGCCCTCATGAGAGTGATGTAAGTGATTAGGAAATCCAGCATCCAAGTAGGTAGAAAGACTTTGCAGTAGTTTTTGCAGCCATGTTGAAAGTTCAACATACTTTGTATGCCTTAATAAATCTAATTGGTTATAATCATAGCTGCAGAAAAAGCCTGCCTGGCTTTTGATTGCACTGACTGCTTTGCTCAAAGCATAAAGGAGGGAAGGTAAAAACTGCACAGTTGTTCCGGGGAATATTAATCCTTTCTGATCATCTGACATGTACATTTACTTGTTTTGACTTATTTCTGTTAGTTAATTCATTAGAATCTGGTAGCTGTGGCAACATCTAAATTAATTCCTGTCAGTTAGTGGAAGGCACATGTGTTCTAATTGGTGCTGGAATTTATATTAAAAATTTAGCCTTGCATGGTTGCTAGAGTGGGGATTTTGGTTTTGTTTTCTTTTGTTGTAGGAACTGTGTGTGCCTTCTTTCCAGATCACAGCAACACAGCTGTGATCTGGAAACAAGGTGATGAAAGGCACCAGTGTTTGAAGGCTGGGATTATAATGGGAAGTACTTAACTAAGAGGTTTTTCTGCCTAATGGGTCCTATCTAGAGTATGCCCTCTCACCTCCTAGTCCTAGGTTGTTCTCTCCAGATGGTCTTCAGTTTGTTAAATGTTGAATATTGACCAGCTCATGTATCATAATATGCATGGTGGTGATCTTGCTTCTCGTTATGACCAGTTCTCTTCTTTGGCATCCAGGTACCTCTTACTTGGAATGGTTTACATCTTACGTAAACAAAGTTGTAACTGGTGGCTATCCTATCATCAGAGACCAGATCTTCAGGTATTGTGACTAGGATTTAAAGCTTTGCTATGAGATGCTGGTACTTGTTTTAAAATTATAACCTTTGCTAAGTAACTAATTATGGGTATTTGGTATGAAAGCAGATGGTAGAGAGAGGAGAAAGCATGGAAAGTTGTTGGACATATAACTATAAAATGCAAGGCCTAAAGAAACATACATACACAAATATATATATGTGTGTGTGTGTGTGTATATACATCTTTTTTTTTTTTTTACCAGAAACCTTGACATTAGTGTATTAACGGGGCTGGAATTTTGAAGTAAAATTCACCTGAAACTTAGCTACCGATATGTTATTGTTCCCGACAAGTATGCTGCAGCTGTATGGCTGTTGTGAGTTGTTAAAATATTTTGAATGAACTAATTTCTAAAACAGCATTGTGCTCAATAAGTAAACAAACAGGACTTGTTGAGATATTCATGTTAAACTTCCGTGCTTTGGGACGAGGAGGAGATGAAGGAGGAGCTCTGATTGTGTCATGCTGGATGCTGTAGAACCTGAACTCTAGATCTCTGAATTAATTTGCTGTAGGAGTTTAGTTTTGTTTTCCAAATAGCCTAAAGACACGTCCTTATTAAACAAGTGTGTCTTGGTTGAAGTTGGCTTCGGATCAAATTCTGTGCCTTGCTTTTATTAAAGCACAGGTGCATTTACCAGGAGATCCAGAGTTGTTGTGATGAGGAGGTATGGGTCACAGTCGCAAATATATTATATATGTGCTTTAGATGCCAAAAGCAAAATCAGATATTACTCTTAATTCTAATATCACTCTGTTCTTGTTAATGAATCACTTTAGTATTGAATGTACTGAGCAGTTTGCAGAGTTAGCACTTTCCTTTTTGTAGGTATGTGCATGATAAAGAATGTGTTGCTACCACGGGAGATATTACAGTTTCTGTGTCCACATCTTTTCTACCTGAGCTCAGTTCTGTACACCCACCTCATTATTTTTTCACTTACAGAATCAGGTAAGAGTAACAGCTGAGTTAACTCTCATAAAATGAGAAAGAACTATATAGTGCTTGTTACCAGTTTGCAATTTACAAACAGCTAAATGTTTGTTATCACACAAACATTTGCTAATGTGCTAAAATGAAGATGCCTAGATGCCGTGTGCTTGAATGCACATAGCATGCAGTACTTTTATTAAAAAAAAAAAAAAATTGTATCATATCTAGTCAGATATGTAAAGTACTGGTCAAGTTGGTAGAGTACAATAATGGGGTGGGAGAAAGAAATTACGAGTAATTTAGACTTAGGAAGGGAAAAGTAACAATAAGGAAGCAGAGACAAGGAGGTGGATCCTGTTAATGAAATAGTTATGCTTTGCCTAAGACTTTTTTTTCTTTTTTTTTTTTTTTTTTTGCCAAGGCTGCTTTCAGAGGGATATCCTAAGTATAGTGAGAAGGGTTTCTTACTGGTTATTGAACTATGGCCATACATGTTAAGTATGTTGTTTGGCTTCTAGAATTGAAATGTCCAAAGATGCTCTTCCTGAGAAGGCTTGTCAGCTGGACAGTCGATACTGGAGAATAACAAATGCCAAAGGTGACGTAGAAGAAGTTCAGGGGCCTGGAGTAGTTGGTAGGTACAAGTTCTAGATTGTTTTTGTGAACCTGATAGAGAGTGTTTCTGTGGTGAATATATGTGATTGCTAGCCTTCTTCCCTAGCCTTCCTCACAGCGATAGGGGAAGGATGCCCAGCATCCTGGTCGTTGACCTTAGATCTTTTGTTTTGTTTGTTCCTGTAGTTACTGAGAATCACTTTGTGTTGACTGGATTATAAAATGATCTGCCTGAATCTTGTAGATTGCAAATGTTCAAACAAAATGCCAAATGGTAGTTCTACTTCAGACTTCTCTGATTCAGCTTAACGCTTCATCCACAGGGGAGTTTCCAATAATCAGTCCAGGGAGAGTCTATGAATACACCAGCTGTACTACGTTTTCCACCACTTCTGGATATATGGAAGGATATTACACTTTCCATTGCCTCTACTACAAGGAAAGATTTTTTAATGTTACAATTCCCAGATTTCATATGGTGTGTCCGACATTCAAGGTGTCTACAGCACGAATAGTAAGTGAAGATGCAACTTTTTTTACACTAGACTTCTCATGTTTGCCGAGAACACTTGTGTTGATAGGACAGTGTGTGTTAAACTAAAGTGTCATGACCCTTTTTCAGTTTGGGAATTTGCCTATTTTAATATTAACAATCCACATTTTTCTACAAAAAGTCATTCTACTTCTTGGGAAAGAAAAAATAACAGTCTCAAATTATGCCATTTCCAGTTACATGAATTCTTCTCAGTTTCTGGAGTGGTGCTGAGCATAAAACACTGCTGGTGTAAAGCTTACAGTACTGACAGTATTCAGATTGATATCGTCTCATCGAGCCCATCGAATTTCATGGTTTTCTTAAATATCCTGCCTAGTAGGATCACACTGCAGTTGATCTGCCTTCTTGGAGAGCTTCTGACTGGCAGCCGAACGTTGGCCGTCTGTCTGATCTTCCACCAGTCAGGCACCCTGGAAAGTGCATTTCATGAAGTAACTTAGCAATGCAAAAGTATATTTAGCATCTTGTTAATTGTTACATAAGCTTAGTTTGGAAGTTGCTGGTAAACCCAAGTACTTAGTGGTTTTACACTTTTGAAGAAAAATGCTATTTGCTTTATTTATAGCATAGCTTTTATTTAGCGACTAATTTAGATAAACTTTATTTCAGCTTTTTCTTTGCAACTACTGACTCTTTCCTCAGAGAGAGACATCTACATTGTTTTTATACTTTCTAAGGGATGTTAGAAACTCTCAATACCACTAGCTCTAACAGTAAGTGCCAGCAGAGGTCGAGCTTGTAACAGAAAATGTCACCTTTAGCCCTGACTTATGTTTAGGGGAATTGTCAACTCTGCTATTTGGTTGACTGTAGAAATCAATGACATTTTTATCTTGTTGCTCTTCCTCTGGATTTAAAACTAGTAGTGGCTCTAAATTATTTATATAAAAACTCTGCACAAGTCAATAGACAAGCCAGAATGACTGAGATACTGAATTACGGCTTTATGTAGTTGTACATTATTAAATTATTATTAAATTATTAAGGTGAGTGGATACCATTTTTTGCATTAAAGATTAATTAGTTGTGCAAAAATCTCTTGTTGCAAAGATTTGTAATTGGCTAGAACTGGTTTTGTTCAGATAATAGGTAATTGTGTTGATGCCTCCTTAGAAGTGGATGGGCTGCAAGATCTTGATTAAATCTGTGTGTGTCTTGTATTAGGAAACAAATCATAATGAATACGCAGTGGATGAAGACGAGGATTCTACGGACACGGATGAGTATGAAGAGCGGCGCAGAGTGTTGGACATTCCTGCACCCTCTGGTCGCTGCCCACGCCACACCTGATGGGATGTTGTGCTTTTGTGGGATTTTTTTTTTTTCTTTTCCAAAATGGAACAAACTGACGTCGCAAAAGCTAAACTCTTTGGGGCTAGTGCATAAGAATATTTCTGACTATTGTAAATGAACTTTCTGTTGCACATCAGGGCAACTAGCATGAATGTTGGTGCCAGTTCTAATATTAATCAGAGTATACACTTTTTTTTTTTCCTCCCCATGGTTTGGAACAGGGGGAGGCAGGGAGGAAGAGAATGACGTTTGGGTTTTGTTCACACTTTTTTTTTTTTTTTCCCAAAGTGCAAGCCAGCTCAGTAACTTAAGGTAATCATATCTTGCGTTTTTAAACTATTGCCTATTTATGATCATATTGCAAATATGGTGTGGGGGTTTGTTTTTATACAAGCATTTAAAAATTAGCAATAGACAAGATGAAGAAAAAAAAAAAGGTGTATACTGTTGTCCTTTCTCCTGGGTTTCTACTGTCAGTAACTTCTAGGAATGAATCTTGCAGTTTGGACTGAGTTGCCCAGTTGGGTTGGATCAGGTGCTCTCTTTTTTTCCTTTTTTTTTTTTTCTTTTAAATTTACCTACACGTACCAGAAATTTCTGGTCATCAAATGCATAAATTTGGGGTGAAACTGGCCTTATTTTTAGACAATCTGTCTTTCAGCTTAATTTTATGCTGACTCTGGGTAATGCCTTGTGGAATGTACATGAATAATCTGCCACTCAGTAACAAATTTCTCACTGACTAGAAAGTATGAATTTGTACATATGTTTTGGTTTTTTCTTTTTATGATGTTTGCTGTTCAGACTTTGTCATAGGTGAAAAATTTGTTGAAGTATCATGTTTCCCTAAATCCTCTTTGGATTTTTTTTGTAACTCTGCCTGAATCAAAAAATGGATCTTGATAGAACATCGAGTGACTAGAAACTTTATATTTAAAGAAGTACCTGTTTGCTTTCTCACATTTATTTTTTTTTCCCCATCATCATCAATAAACACTTAACATCCTCCTTTGCTCTAAAGTGCTGCTTGGAACTCAAGTCTGGGCAGGTAGAGAAGTCTGTGGCTGCGTGACTCCCGTGTGGGTAGCAGCTGACTCCTCCTGACTCTCAGCATTAGTAGTTTCCCTGTGGGAAATCTGGCTGTTGTTGTTTCAGAAGCATCTCTGTGGTTCTGACTAGTTACAGCTTCCGAGCCCCGCTGGTGAAAGGTGGAGGCTGCTGTGCGAGCACAAGCCCTCGTGCCTGTGCTGCTGCCAGCCTTGCGGCTGGGGAGGGAACCGGGCACCGGAGGGGGGAGCGCGGGGTTCGTGCTGCAGCAACCCGCTTTGCCACGGGAAAAAGGCCATTCCGTGACTGCAGGCAGCTTTTGGTACACGGTGCAGAGCCTGCGGCCGTCAGGGGCAGTGTTACTGCAAATGCTGCAGCGCTCTAACAACTGCACCTGAGCTATGGCCCATGCCAAAGCACCCTCCTGCCTGAAGCTCCATAGCTTATGCCTGCTGGCTATCAAGAGTGCAGAAGCAGCCGAGGCTCCTGTGGAAAGCAGGACATCAACCACCTCGGCCAGCACTGCTGGTCACGGGGGAGAGGTGACTGTCCCTGTCCCCCTGCACAAGGCCTATTTGCTTCTGCAGTGCTCTGACACAGCACGGGGCTGTCGAGCAGGGGTAATGGCAAACACCAGTGGCCTGAACTGCGCAAGGCTGCTGCGTCTTGCTGTATCAGCTGTGTAATGCTCAGCACCCGCCCTGCGCTCCCGTTGGCTTCTTTGGGTGCTGCTTCAAGAGGCTGCTGCTGCTGTGCAGCCTTGTTGAACACCTCACCATTCGGCATCAGGGGACGCGGGGCTCCTCCGCTGCAGCCCTTTCACCGCGCGGGGCAGAGAGGCGCGGGCGCTCCGCGCACTGCGGGCTGCGGCTGCGCCGGCCGCTGGGCAGGGCCGCGCTCTGCGGAGG
>NW_020454649.1:3340152-3348067 GCF_003342845.1 Nothoprocta perdicaria
TGTGTGTGTGTGTGTATATTAGTCGAAAATTGGCCACGCTTCAGGCTGCAAGGGATTTCAGCGCTGTTCCCGTGTGAAACGCTGCAGTCTGCAGCCCTCCGTGAGGAAGCAGACTGTGTCCGGGGACAGCCGTGGTCTGCAGCGCTCTGCGTCGTGCAGAGAACGCAGCGGGTCGAGAGGCGCAGCGCGAGTGGCCTGTGGGGCCGAGGCACCGCGAGGACCCTCTGCCCTCCTTCAGGACCCACCCCCTCGCTGCTGCCTCTGTTTTTATCCCCTTCTCTTAAGGCGCATCCTTCCTGTGCATTGGAGCGGTCGGGGTGGGCTTGAGCCACGACGGGGCCCGCGTGGCGCGTTGCTGCGTGTGCCCGCCTTTCGGCGTGTTTGGGGCGCAGCTAGGAGAAGCCTGGCGAGAGGAGAGGCGCGGGAAGGGTCCCGCAGAGCTGGGAGCGCAGCCAGGGACACAGCCGTGCTGTGAGATACCCTGAAAGCAGGGGACAGTTCAGCGCCGGGGGTACTCCTGTTGGTGCAGGTGTTTGGGAAGGGGCTCTCTGAGTCACCTAGACCTGTTGACTGGGGGAATCGGAGGGAAGAGAAGTGCTTTGATTTACAGCCTCTCAGGAAGCCCAGAGATCAGCAGCTTTCCTGGCCATGGGCTGAATCACACCCTGAGACTTTTTTTTTCTCATTTCACATAGATTTTTTAAAAATAATAAACATTTAAAATCCATTTATCCCCTCTGAATAGGGAAGAAGCAGCATGATCAAGATGAATTGCGTCCTGTTAACCGTCTGCCTTGTGCTGGCTGCTCTCTGTAGTCCGGGTGAGTAAAATGGAGCTTCCTTGCGGAGGCCGAGCTCGGGAGAGGTGTCTGAGCAGGGAAAATAACAAGAATGGCCCTTATTATTTAATACCGCCCTGTGGGATGGGAGTGACCTTACAGGCTTTCTGTAGCCGATTGTCTTTGGTTAGTGCAGAGAACTGGGTGCAGCATAACAGAGCTGCTGCCTAATGTAGCAACCGAGTGGTTCGTTTTGCTGGTAGAATACTGCATTCTTATAAACGGAAAATGTGTGTCTAGCACAAAAGAGAACTGGGTTCTGATAAAGGGTTGGAAATATCTGGTAAGTGTCTCGTTATTGTTGTTTTGAAAAAGGCATCTTTTAACATATGATAAAAGAAGAATAGGAATGTAGCGTTCCTGAGGGACATAACATTGCCAGTTTTAGCAGTGAAGTGACTGCATGCTCGGAAAATCTTGCTTTTGGAATGGGCAGTCTTGGCACAAGCGCTGGCAAGAGCTGATAAATCTCATCTCGAGTCTTCTGTTTAATAAACAGGGGGTGTTTTCTGCCAGTCAGAAACACAGAGTGTTGCTTATTTTTCTTCCAGTGCTGCTAATGTTTCCATACTTTCCCTTCAGTAAGGGTAAGACACTGTCTTCCTAGGTTATGCCCTAAGATGCTACCACTGTGACAACAGCCCTACGTTGTGCAAGACCAACAGCACCTGCCTGCCCACTGAAGATACTTGCCTGCAGATGAAATTCGGTATGTGCAGCAAGCCTGGCGTACCTTGAGATCAGCTTTCGTTGCCTGGGCACTTCTGGTCTCAACATAATACGCGTTCCTTATCCCCACTCGAACGCAGATTGTGGCTGCTTTTGAAGGTCATGCTTATAGTTTATTGATATGCTTTGACTGCGGAGAAACTGGTGATGATAACTTGCATAGCTGACTTACACCTGTGCAAATATATGCACAAATACCTGTATGTTCAGATAAAATGAAGAACTAAAGTAGCTGGAAAACAACAGGAGACAGCATTGATTTTAAACAACAGATTTTTTGCCTTAATTTGTCACATCTGAAAACATCCATCAAAAAAGGATAAAGCTTGTAACTCGAGCTTGCAGCTGGAGGCTCAGCCCGTGAACTTAAATGAGTAAAGCTAATTATTTTTTCCTGATGGTGAAGGCATTTCAGCACGCTTGTGAAGGGCATTGGGGGCACAGATAGAGTTACTGCTCTAGCTGTTAAGTAACATTTGACCTTTTTGTCCTGGTGACAGGAGTTTCGCTGGAAAAGAGACTCTACCAAGAAGAACTGGCAATGTACTGCATTTAATTAACATGCATGTTACTTTAGAAAGGCATCTCTTCAGAGGCAAGAAGTGAACAGGTCACAACTGCATAGTGAAAATAACTTCTTATGAATTTGATGTTAAATGTGATTATTTTGAAGTTAATATTAACATGGTGCTAATGTGAAAATAGATAAATACCTCAGCTGAAGGTAATTTCTAGGTGTGTAACTATAAAGTATTTACTTTTATCACCAGGAGCTTGGAGTATTTACATGTTATCTGAAAGTTAGATCATAAAATGTAGCAATTTTCACTAACTTCATTTGGATTGCGATTTACTCAACTTCTTGATTCAAATTTCAGAAGAGATTCTGAAATTAAGGCCTACCAGCTGGAGGTCCCTGACTGTCCAAGCCAAGCGACAGCTTGGCATCCTGCAAGGGTGTTTGCAGTGCGAAGTGGCAGACTGTTCTGGCAGGGGAATAAGCCCAAGCTTTAATGAAATGGACCTGCCAACTTGGAATACTGCATTACATCAATTCCTGCAGTTGTTGTCTTAGTGCAGGTCCCTTGACAGTGAAGTCATGAGTAAAGCAGAAGAGCCTCCTTTTTCCGGGGTTCCTGCTGTGCTGAAAGACTTGGCTGTGGAGATTCGGGTGGCAGGAACAGTAAGAGATGGGACCCCTCTGATGCCCAGGACAAGTCCTGATAAATGCCATGGCTCTGCATGAAGAACGGAGGCTTCCAACACTATCGAGCCACTAGCTCTGCCTGAAGAGCATCCTAAAGAGTTGGGGGTTTATTTTCTCTTGAGCCTAAATCTTGATGAAATGATCACCAAGCAAATGCTTTCCTGCATCCAGTTGTTGACCCTTGTCCTAACTGAGGATCAAGTACCTGAGGCATCAAACTAGGGACGAGTGGGGGACAAATTGGGGGAACATCTGGTGCTTTGGACAGGAAGGGAGAAAGGAGGGAGGATCTACCTACTCTCCAAGCTCTGTCTTCTATATATTTAGTGTGGAAAAGGAGCCAGTTAGATCCAATTGGACTTGCACAAAACCTGGCAGGAGTGAGTCCCCCTACTGTAGTCCGGGTTCCTCATAGAGGAACCCAGAGGTGGAGAGGTTCTCGGGCAGGACCCATCCTGCCTCCGAGTTGCTCCCTCAGCTTGAGTGTGAACTGCTGCCTCACTCCCACTAGGAATTTGTCATGTGTGGATAAGACCCTGAAGAGAGAGAGTACAGTGAAGTCAAGACCACAACTTTCTGTTGCCATTTGTTCTACCAAATGCCCAATGAAAGCAGGTTTGACAGCTTCTAAACAAGCTTTCACAGAAGCTAAAGCAAGGATGTGGCTGTTCAAGAGTGGCTCTTTCTCCATAGCCCAAACCCAACTACTTTCAATATTCTCTTAATCTGTTTATCTCCTAGGTAAATTGAGAACTTTCTCCTGCTGGAAGACATCCCAGTGCAACGCGAATGACATTGCTATGTTCTTTCAGCTGGATAATTTCGACTACTTCTGCTGCCAGCGAGACTTGTGCAACAAGAGCCCCACCACTGGGGTTAACCAGGCCGCCCTCAGCGTTGCTTCCGTAATCACGGTGCTATGGATGCTTCTCTAACAAGCCGGGCTTGCAAACTGCACTTTCAACATGAAATTGCACATCTTCTCACATTTTCCGTTCCTAACTGTTGACTAAAATGCTCCCTTACAGTGTTCAATTCTGTTCTTCAGGTTCTTTCTGTTACATTATTGTACGTGTTCCTCCCGGAGAGCTGCCTGTTGTGCTCAGCTGCAGGGAGTTTGGGTGTTTGGGCATGCCACACGCATGGGAAAAACAAAATGGTTCTGAAATAGTGTTATCTTGTGGACAACCTGGACAACTTGGGTGGGAGATGGAGCGAGGAGGAAATACTATAGGTTTTATACTGAAAAAAAAATGTAAATTCATAGTTTCATAAATATAAATTGCAATTATTTTTCGTTAAGATTTTTTTTTTATGCCACCCCGTTGCACACTGGGCAACCTATTTGCCTGCAGTATAAACTTATTGCACTGTTCATGGCTACTGCCAAAGTATTTAGCTTGAAGTTTTGCAGATTTTGTTCTTAACAGAATATGACTTTTTTTTCCCCCTTTTTATGAATGAATAATGGAACCTCATAAGTACTGTTAGTTTTGGAGAAAGCATCTCAAGTTCCTAAACCAAAAGCTAGGTAATGCTATAAGCAAGAAACACTCTTCCTCATTTTACATTTCTGTCAGCATGTAGACAACACCAAATAAGCTTTTGTAAACTTTTGTTTTCAATTTTGCTTATGGTTCCTCTTGTATTGAGGATTTAAGCTAAGCATGTGCTTTGCACTAAATATTTCTTGGTATAACTGAAATGTTCATAAAATGCTAAGGAATTGAATTGGCACATCTAGTTTATTTTCTGATGTACATAGCTCTTGGTTTTGTTGAAAACGAAGCCAGGAAATGTAACCCGTAAAGCTTCTACATTTCTACAGTGCTGCAAGTATTAAAAACTTGCTGCACTTTATATTTTGACTTTTCTGCAACTCTTAAGTGCCAACACAATATATATACATAAATATATATATAGCATGAAGGAAAACACTCAGTTTGTACGAGTTTTAGAGCTCAAATATTCTATATGTTGTTCTGATCCTTAGTGATGGAGAGAGACCTTTGATGTTTTAGTACTCAGAGACCCTCTCAATCGGGTCTAATGACAAATCTTCTGTTTCTCTCCTGGAGCTCTGGCATGCAGCATCTGCCTGTCCCTGCCGGAGCCCTGGAACGTTACCAGTGGCATTTTTTGCTTCTGAGCAGTTTTGCTTGTGCTATCCGGGCTTCGTGACACCAGCTCACTCGGCCATGACAAGAGCAGGGGGTACCGGGCTGTGTTACTTCAAATGCATTCTGTAATATGTCCCTTAGTCAAGCTTATTTTCACTGCAAAAACATCCTGGGCTCTGTCTAACACTCGGAAGGAAAGTTGTGATGTTTGATTAATAAAAGTGTGAAAAAGAAAATGTGCAAAGGGTGGTTATTTAGCAGGACCGTATTTACGTTGAGTGCCTTTCTGCTTGCATGGGAGGTGCATCCAGACTTCCCAGCTAAAACCTGTCCTAAGTGAAGGTCAGGCCTCTCTCGCGTCTTATCTGGATGTGGCTGCTGCGTACAGCCCGTTGCTTTTTGCAGAGTGGTCATTTGCTTTAAGGAGAGCTGTTATGCAGCAGTGAGTGTTTCTTAATGCAGGAAGAGCTGTTGAACAGTGATGGCTGCCTGAATATTGGCTTTTTGAGTGACTGGTTCCCTATCCCCGGCTCTGAGGTGCCCGTGCGGCTGGTTGTTTTTGCATTATACCTGCGATGCTCTACAGACATTTCTGTCTGTGCCCGGAGGCCTCTTTAACAGGCCTGTATGAAGTCATCTCCAAGTAACTGGTCACTTGTGGTACTGCCTTGCAGCGTATCCTTGGGAGGCCCTCGAACAGGCTCGTGACTGTTCACTTCCACGTACCTCCCCGTTCTAAGACAGTGATTGTTCTCGCCAGGCAACAATGGGGTTGATGTATACGATAATTCTCTCATGTGTTATTTATAATCTATCTAACTATGGCAGTGTTATTGCATGGGCTCACTGCATATCATTGGTTTAGTGCTCGATGCAACTTAAAACAGCCTTTTCAACCGCTTCGGCTAGAGGTGGTGATGAAACACTCGCTTTGGATTGCTCCTTTCTGACAGCTATTCGGGAGGCTGCTTTCTGGCAGGCACTGAGAACAAGCAGGCCTGGGGAGAACACCGCAGGATGTGGTTAAAATCAGAGGGACTGCAGGTTCAGCGGGTGGAGGCTGTATGTGGACGCGGCTGTATTTTTGTATTTGGATACAGGTTGTATTTGGACACGGCTGCTTCTTGTGGTGACTGCTGCAGGCCTAACGTTTGCTGAAAGCAGAAGCGGCGCAAACGCAGCTCCACCTTGTCCTCCAGCAGATGCAAGAGGAGGGCGACGCTGCGAGCGTGGTCGTTTGCAAGGGCGCAGGCCACAGCCTGTTTTTGTCGGAGGCTGCGAGCGCCGGGTTGTGCTGAAAGGCCTTGGGGCGCTCCGTGTCCGTGCAGCGCCGGCAGTGGGACGCGCAGGAGCCCCGAACACAGCGCCATTGTTCCCGGGCGCCTCAATGGCGCCTTGTGCGGCGCGGGCGCGCGGCGCTGGCGAGGCCGTGGCGCTCTGGCTGCAGCTCCCGGCCGCGCCGCTGCCATCCCGGCCCCGCAGCTCCACTCCCACGGCAGCCGCGCCGGGATGATGGGGCTCCTGGGGTGCTCCCGGGTACCGCCGGGCACGCCGGTGCCTGGCGTGAGCTGGGGAGGTGGGCGGCAAGGGCGCAGGCGCTGGTCACGCCGTCGCAGCCCAGCTCCCATTAAACCGGAGCTGGCCGGGTGCGGCAGGGCTGCAGTTCATGCCGTGCTCCCATTAGCTGCTGCAGGGGTGCCCGTGTGTGTCCGAGAACACCAGCCCCAGCTCCAGCGGTCGCAGTGCCTGGGAAGTCCGGGCCCTGATGAGGCACACCCAGCACCAGGACAACTGCAGCTGCATCTGCAAGGAATGAACACAATGTGCAACGTCTGGGTCACTCCAGGAGCGACACTGTCCAAGGCACCGCTGGAAAGCTACACTTCGCACATGGAAAATGGTTTTTTTTTTTTTCCTTTTTCTTTCCACAGAAGGAAAACTACGAAAGCTGTACAAAGCCTGCTGTCCGATGCAGAACATACAGCTTGCTGTTGTAACCTGTGAGTATGTTCCAGCTCCTACAGAACTGTAAGGGCTTTTGGTTTCTTCCCTTAGAGACTCGGGACTCCAATCTCCTCCTCTCCCTGAAAGCAGTTCACACCAGTTACACATTTGCACAGATTACACAGATTTTCAGATCTTCACTGAAGAAAATTCTTTATCATCTGCTGAGTCTGCTACAGCGCTCGACTCGGTTATAGTGCTTCACTTTTTTCCTAATACATAAAGCGACCTTTTTTGCTGAAATTAAAGCTGTTACCATCACAGCATACACTTTTTTTTTTTTTTTTTTTTTTTTTTTTTTCCCCTTTCTTTTTGCAGTCACATTTCTCTCCAGTTCAGGAACACGAGGAAACCACCAGCACTTTTCTCAGTCGTTCCGTGATGATGGTATCTAGTCTTTTAACACGTCCTTTCTTCTTGCTAGGCTGAGATTAGGCCACTTCCTTCCCTGAAGTGCAGTGCTCAGAACCCGGCACCACAGCCAGCCCCAACTTCACCCAAGTAGCTTCCTTTATCCATCCTCTCAGGGGCTTTTCCTTTCTTTCCTTTCCCCCCCCCCCTTTTTTTTTTTTCCATTTTTTTCTTTTTTTTTTTCTTTCTTACCCTTTAACCTTTACTTTTTCCCCCCCTCTTTTTACTCCTTGGCTTTCTTTTTCTTTTCTTTTTTTTTTTCTTTTCATTTTTTTTTCTGTTTTTTCTAATTCTTTTTTTTTTTTATTTTCTTGCTCATCCCTGGTTTTCTCTTTTGATTTTTTTCATTTTTTTCACCCCTGCTTTTCTTTTTCTCTTTTCTTTCCTCCCCCATTTTATGTTTTCCTCCATCTTTTCTAGTTTTTTTTCCTCTTTATTCACTCTTTTAATTTTACTTCGTTTTTAACCCCTTTTCCTTGTTTTCCCCATTTCTTCCCCCATTTTCCTCTTTTTTAAAAAATATTTTTCCTTCCCATTTTTTTCCCTCCGTTTTCCTTTTTCTTTTCTTTCTGCCATGGCAGCAAGTTTCCTTTTTTTTTTTTTTT
>NW_020454649.1:3349812-3351548 GCF_003342845.1 Nothoprocta perdicaria
CTTTTTTTTTTTTTTGCCTGAATTTCTTCTTCCTTTTTTTTTGGGCCTCTTTCTTTTTTGTTTTGCCTGGTTTTCTTTTTTATTTTTCCTCCCTGGTTTTCCATATATTTCATATATTTTTTTTCTTTCTTCTTCTTTTTTTTTTCCCACCTTCTTCCCCCGGTTTCCTTCCTCTTCTTCTTTTTTTTTTTTTTTTTTTTTTTTTTTTTTGAGGGAGGGCTGGTTTTTTTTTTTTTCCCCCCAATTTTAGCTCTTTTTTTTTGTCTGAATTTCTTCTTTTTTTTTGGCTCTTTTTTTTGTTTTGCCTAGTTTTCTTTTTTTTTTTCCTTTTTTTTCCCTGTTTTTCTTTTGTTCTTTTTTTCTTCCTTTTGTTTTCTTATTTTTCTTTTTTTTTTCCTGTAGTTTTATTTTTTCCTGGCTCTTTTTTTCCTTTTTAAAATTTGTTTTTCCTTTTTTTTCACATTTTTCCCCCTCTTTTTAAAATTCTTTTCCCCTTCTTTTTCCTTTTTCTTTCCCTGGTTCTGTTTTTCTTTTATCCATTTTTTAATTTTCCTGCTTTTCTTTTTTTTTTTTCTTTTTCCTGTTTTCTTTTCTTTTTTCTTTTTTTTTGGTATGTTTTCTATTTGCTTTCCAAGATGCCATTTTCAGCTCATGTGCAGTTTGCAGTCCGTCATACCTTCGCTGTGCCCTCTGACGAGCTCTCTAGCCCAACACGCCTGTGGAGCTGGGCAGAGGTTCAGCCTGCATTTCCACCTGGGAAGCGACTCCTGACATAGCTTGGATCCCTGCGGCACTGCTCCGCTCTAGCCTGGAGAGCTAAAATGGCAGCTGGGCTCAGCGTGGGGCTGCAGCTTAGCACACCCTTGGGCCTTGGGCCAGGTCTTGCCTGGTAGGCTTAGCCTTGGTACAGGCAGGGGATTTTAGGGAGGCGAGGACCCTCAGAGCTGGAATTTCACTGCTGTGGAGTTCTTGGGGTGCCTTCTTGGTGGGTGCGGGTGTGCTGCAGGACATCCCCCCAGCCTGGCGGCACAGCAGTGAAGGTCAGGGAAGTGAAAGACTTCCAAGATGGATTTCGTTGGATTTCTGCTTGTCCGTGAGGGCTGGGCCAGCGGCCGGCTCCGCTTCAGCGGCCTCCAGAGCAGGGAGGGCTTCCTAGCGCTGCCGGAGCGAGGCGCCCGGCGTCTCCCGAGGAGGAAGCGCCAGCAGGACCCATCTTGGCTGAGGCAGGGGCACCAGCCTCCAGGCTCCCATGACCCAGGGTCTGTATTTCTGTATTTTCGACTGTGCCAGTCCGCAGAACAAGAACTCCCCCAGTGTCTTCTGCCGTGTCTCACAGCACTAGGGTTGTACGGAGACGGAAAGGAGAGCCTGAACGCCTCAACTTGTGCTCTGTTTGTGCAGTGCTGCTGCCGAGCGGACGGAGCTCGCGGCGGGCCAGGGAGCTCTGCCTTCAGCAACACGTTTTCCTGCCTTGTGTCCACCAGGCCGTGTTCCCCTCGGCTGGCAGTTCCAGTCTTTCTTCAGGGGAATCTGAGCCAAAAATATTCCCAGGAACGAGACTGCGCTGAGTTTGCGTTTGAAACTCGCCAGCCCCGGCACGGCGGGTACGGGCCGCCTCTCTCGGGCCTAGAGGGAGGCGAGAAGGCGCGGGGCCCCGCCGCCGCCATGGCGCGCGCGGCTGCGGCGCCTCTGCCCTCACGGCCGCGCCGCCCTTCCCGCGCGGCGCCCCCTGGCGC
>NW_020454649.1:3351896-3352587 GCF_003342845.1 Nothoprocta perdicaria
GGCGGGAGCTGCCCGTGGCCATCCTTGGTAATGAGGGAGCCCTGCGGCGGAGCTGCCGCCCGCGCCCGTTTCCCTGGAAAAGGAGGGGGAAGCCAAGCCCTGGGTGCACAGCTCCCGCGGGAGGACGCGGGCGGGGCTGTCTCTGTGTCGGGGTGCGCTCGGCCGGGTGAAGGGCGAGCGCCGGGCCCTGCCTCGGGGGCACAACCCGAGGGAAAGCTGCCCCCGCCGAGGTGTGAGCGGCTGTCGTGGTTATTTATTTGTTTGTTTGTGGCTGTGTTTGTCTGCGGCGAGCGCTGGGACAGGGCGGAGGAGGGCTCGGGAGGCCCGGCGGCATCTTCTGGCCCGCTCCCGGCGGTGATGAGAGCCACAAGCTGGCGGGAGCATCATCGTGCCCAGGGCCGCAAGGTGGGACCCTCCCGGTCCCCTGCGAGGGAGAAACGGACGGGAATGAGCGCCCCTCGGGAATGGCGCTCGCCGCCCATCCGGTAGAGCGGGATGGACGCGCAGGTAGATGCGGAAGCACAACGGGGGGCTGGCGGTGACGGGAGCGCATCCGGGAAGGGTTAACGTGGGGAGCTTGGACTATCTGGGAAAGGCCACTCATCTCACCCAGGAACTTGGGAAAAAGTAGCCTAGATAATGGAGGCTCTCCAAAAAACTTGGGAAAAAGTAGCCTAGATAATGGAGGCTC
>NW_020454649.1:3352742-3430655 GCF_003342845.1 Nothoprocta perdicaria
AAAACTTGGGAAAAAGTAGCCTAGATAATGGAGGCTCCCCAGAAAACTTGGGAAAAAGTAGCCTAGATAATGGAGGCTCCCTGTTTCTCTTGTGCTGGATGACCGATAATGCTGGAAATAGGCCTCCAAAGGAGGGAAAGTGGTGATTAAAAAAAAAAAAATCTATTTAAATGCACTGCAAGGGACTGAAACAAGCCTTTAAATTTCCAGATTGCAGTTTCAGCAGATTCACTGCTTTGCTTTGTTGTATATCAGGAAAAAAAGTAAAAATCATTGGTTGCTTTGGTACTGAGTGGAGAACTTGTTCAGTTTGGTGTCACAGTCTGGAGAACTTGGCAAGAGTGAATCCCTAATGCAAGTAAAGACATATCGAAAAGTAGTGAGTGATAAGGTATTCAGGTAGGAAAACTGGCACATGAAATGGAGTGTTTGCATCTAGCCAGGCTGGAGAGGAGCTGAAATATTCATAAGTAAAATGTAAATGCACCACCACGCTACATTTAGTGAGTCATTCTGTCTCTGTACGGAGGTAACCCTTTTATGTATCTGGAAATGGGGCTTTTTGCTGAGGACACATTTGATCTTATGGCTCTGGAGGAGTCATGGGAGGGATGTTTGCTTACAAGTTCTGTAATTTGCTTCCCCAAGCCAGGATCTGCGTTGTTGATTTTCGTGCTGGAAAAGATTTTTAGCATAATCTGTTCGGACCTTGTAGATAACGTAGGCCATGGTTTTCAGCCTTTGAATCCTGGTTTTAGCTGAGGAATTATAAACAGCTTTAAAAGGAGCCTCTTCTGTCATTCTGCATACTTATAAAGATAAACTATGTGCTAATGTTTAATTATAAACTGTTTTCTAAATTTAGGAGCATGGGCTGTTACCCCATGCATGCAGATTTTGAAAGAGAGCAATACAGTTTAGAGATGGCAAGCTGCTTTCCTTTGGACATTACTAGCTGAGAGTTCCTGTCGTTGGTCACTTGCAGCTTGGCGACTGAGGGTATGCTGTTATAGGGAGTATAAGTGGAGGTGCACCAACATATGTTGTTCTCCCTTTGCTATACATCTCCAAGACACAGGTTGAAAAATATTGCATGAGCTGCTCTAATTTCTTCTTTTTTCTTTTTCCCCCTCATCCAAGCTTGTCATTGTTACTCAGTAAAGTTCTGAAACTTTGAGCTGTCTTGTGCTTATCAGCTTTGGGGTTTTTGCTTTTCAAGACCATGCTTTGGCACTTAGTTGTGTTTATTATGAAACTAGAGCTTGTCATGAGGGAGAGCGCAGTTAGGTGCAAGTGCAGTGCTCTGGTACCGTTTAGAAGATTGTGGTGCCCCATTCTAAACAAACGCAGCTCTTAAACCCTTGCTCTTCCTGAAGTTTCAGGTGCCAATGTTTCAGAAGTTGTTCCATGTTTTTATTCTTTATGTATGATTTTATAGGAATATGCATTGAAATAATTCCTCTTATACAGCCATGGCAACTAGAGTCTGTTTAAGGTCAGGTTAGATATTAGCAAGAAATAGGTGACTTGATATATGTGTTTGTATTTTTTTTTCCTGCCCTCTGTGGTAATGACACCTTTGCTGAATAATACTTTATGGCGTTTTTATTTTTGAGAACAGTTTCATTTTTTTTTAATATAATATTGTCGGTTAACTGATTTGCCATTTTTTGTAAAGACACAATTCACAACAATACTATTTTTTTCCTTCACAGCAGCTGCTAATGGGAATGGAGTTACTGTCAGAAATTAATACCATTTTGAACTAGCTTCAAGTATTTTACATTCACATATGTAGAGATAAGTACAAATTAACTAGTTATGAGTGCCACTGATAATTATCGTGATTATTTTGTTCATTTTTCTCTAGCCATCTTGAAACTATGTGGAAATGGGCTAGTGGAGAAGATTCCCCTTCAAAAACAGTAGTAAGTATTGAATGACTATTAAAATGACAATTTCTTTAAAGCTACTGAAACAGAGGATCTTGAATTGAGGCTATACTAATCATATTTCCTTTTTATAAGGAAGTTACTTAGCTGGTTTTACTGAGGTTCAGTGTCAGGGTGCCAAGTCAATTTGGCTTATTGCTGCCAGCGCTGGGTGTTTAATCCTCCATGTGTAATACAGCTGCTTGATTCCTCTGCTATCTGCTCTGGGAAACACCTGCAGGAATTGCAGAGCCTTTACTGCAACTGTGTGTTACATGTATGGTATATTCAATATAAATGCTTCACCACTGTAAGTTCAAGAACACTCTTATTGGAAAGTACGATGAAAATCCAGTAGATAAGGAAGCTCAGTTTGCAATCCCTACCGGCTTTGATGGATTTGCTGTATCGCTGTAGGAATAAGTATTCCTAACTCAGCTTCTGAAATCGGCAGCTTCGTGTTATCTGAAGGAAGTTGTCTGCCCGACTTGTGGCAGTATTCCTGAATGAAGGAGTCCTTGTACATAAAGTCAGTCATCATTCAGTGTAGCTATTTGGGCTTTTTTTTTTATGATCTTTATTAACCACTCAAAATCAGGCTGCGCCCCTTTTTTGTTTGAAATGATCTATTCACATTTATTTTATGAGAACTTATTAATGGAATGATTAAGAATGTTGGTTTCTTTTGCTTTTTCCTTAAAAACTTAAGCCGCATTAGAAGTCCTGGGTAGAGCAGATGTTCTTGAAAGATTTTCTGTGTTAATACTCACAGGACTAAAGTGATTTTCAGAAAGGCAGAGAGAGAAGTAATTCACAAGAATTTGTAACCTTAATAGGGATTTATAAAGAGAAAAGAAGGAAGATAGTTAAAGGAATTCCCAAAGAGGAGAAAATACAGGAATTGCTTTATCATGTTCAAATGTAGGAGGATATTTTTCTAAGCTGTTATTTCGCACATAAGAAATCATATTATTATGGTTATGTTATGAAATGTTTTAAAGGTATTTCTGTATGAGCCCTCCTGCCCTTGTGCAGCCTAGCTGAAAGCTGCCTGGCTAAGTCAGTGTTAGCAGAGCACCCCAGTTAGATGTGAAGGTGCAGGTTGTGCCCGGAGGAGCTGCTCTCGGCTCCGTGCTGTTTCCAAAGGGAGTTTCCCGTGCGCAGGCGGCGGGCGCGGGGCCGGCGGGCGGCGCGGCCCTGGCGGAGCTGGCGGAGCAGCTGGGCAGCACGGAGCAGCTGGTGGCGCAGCTCAAGGAGCTCGTGCGGGAGAAGGACGCGGCGCTTCGCACCAGAGACCAGCAGCTCAAGGTACCCTGCGCGTCGCCCGGGCGGAGCGCGGCCTCCTGCGCAAGCAGCATGTGTTCCCTGTGAGAACAGCTGCTCTTAACAAATGCAAGGGGCAAACACCCCTTGCAGATTGGCTTTCAGAGAGCTGGAAGCTCACGGTCCACATGCGGAAAGTTTAACGTGAAAGGAGATTATTTTATATAAACAGATCTGTAGCACAGGGTGTGCTAATATTTCTTCCAAGGAATGGGATTTTTTTTTTGTAGTTATTTTAAGTTTTTGTTTTGTGGGAGAATTGAAGGATGCAGTTGTTCCTATATTAATTCATTCATTACTCTGGTGTTTGTAGGAGGAGAAGGAATCTGCTGAAGCTAAACTTTCCAAAGTAAAGCTGCAAAACAAAGCCAAGGTCGCATCTCTAACCTCGCAATTGGAAGAACTTAAAAAGCAATTATCGGCCTCAGGAGGCTTAGAGGCAAAAACAGAACAAAAGAAAGTAAGTGTCCTTACATTTGAAAGTAGACATTGTTTGTGTGATGCTTCAAAATACTCTGTGCTGTACCCAAACAAGGAACTGAAGCCTGAACTTTGAGCTTAGTCAAATTAGGAGCAAGGTTAGGGTGTACAGGTGTCCTTGTCCATCTCACTTTTTTAATGCATTCTTCTTCTATCCTTCTGTAGTAACTTGGAATGATCTATATTTCTTTCAATAATCTCTTACTAACATTTTTAACCTTTATTTTTAGCATTTGTGACACAACATTCTTAACATATGTGAATCTGGACAACAAAATTAGCTTGTTTATTTTAATATCCAAGGTTAAAATAGGAATGTATAATGGTATAGATGGAAAAACATAAACGTGTAAGAATCTCACATTTGTCATCAGTGTTCTACTGTTAACAGAGATTCAGATGTTTTCAGATCTCTTTTTAGTAACAGATGAATAGACTTGCATGTCTTTAAAATAACATGCTTTAACCTCATACAACTTTTAAAATAACTTCACGTGAAGTTTAAAATTTTCTAGATTGCTTTTTTGAGGAAGTACTGAAATGAGACAGAGATAGATCAGCCTGCAGGAGTCCCAGCATGTTCTCCAAAGCATGGGGTAGCTCATTATTCATGTTTCTGATCTGTTTTTCTAATAAGACATATTCTTGGGTATTTTTTATAAAGCCATATCATTTCTGTAACTCAGTATTTGGTTAGAAAAAAATGTGCTTTCAAGCTGTTTAATTTACATTCAAGTTTTTCTTTTTTTGTTCTCTTCCCCACCCGCCCAGTATCTTTTATCTGTTTCTCTGACTGGGTTATGCAGTTTACACTTGTCAGAGAAATTACATGACCTTGTTGCGTGTTTCACTCCGCTTTGCATCAGTAATTAAAATTCAAGGATTTTTTTTAGAAACTTGATATAGATACTGTTTCTGATTTGGCCAGTTTCTATTTGGAGTACTTAAAATATGAGGGAACTGAAACATGAACCATGAGTAAACTCCACCTTTTTTTCCACCAGTACCGTTTGAATAGGTGGAGGTGCAGACAACAGTTGTTACCTAATTATGGAATGTAAACCCCCCTGTCTTTGCAGGCATCAAGAGAAGGCGACCAGGAAAATGCTGCTGCAAATCGTGGGAAAATATTAGTGCTAAAAAGGAGAATTGAAGAACTAGAATCCCAGATCATACAAAAAAATGAAGAGTTACAAAAGAAGGTGAGATTTTAGACGATGTTAAGTATGTTTTTTCACTTTTGCTGTGTAGGCCTATATTTAAAGATTAGAGAGAGATGCAGAGAATGTTCTCTACTGAGGAGAGCAATGTGCTTGACCAGTTAGAATTTTGTCCATTGTGTCTTCACTGAACACTGAGTCCTCAAATATGCTTTTATAGCTTGAAAAGCAATGGAGGAGACAAACAAAAATGAGAACTTAGTTGGACAATGTTAGTTCTATACGTGATAGCTTTAAATCTCATTTTGAATAAAAATGCTGTTTTGCATCTGTGTTTCTTGTTGGAAAAAATAAGTCGTATCAAGAAGAAATGTAAGCAGTGCGTTATTTTATGTTATTGTTTATAGTTTTGTGCAGTGATCTGGTCTGTGAACACTGCTGTTGTCTGTGGAAAGTTGCGTGAATGTGGATGCTGCAGTGCTTCAGAGAGAAAGCGTTAGTAATTAAACGTAAAAGCCAAAATAGATTCTGACTGTACGTTTGGCATTGTTTCAGTATCCTAAAACAAGCTGTGAAGAGATGAACGGTGCAGTCCCATGTTCAGTGCTGTAGATGATAGCCCTGTAGATGATATCAGTATAGGATAAATGTCTTCAATTTCAGAATGTGGAGTTGGAGGCGCAGCGCTGTCACGGGGTGGAAATGGATGCCATGCTGGCAGAAAAAGAGAAGAAGTTGGCTGAAAGAGATGCCTATATCACTGATTTACAAATGGCACGTGGATCAGGTGGTGTTGGCAGTGAAATGCTCTTGCCCAATGAAGAACTGAAGGTATCGTTTTAGAAGCTATAAAATTTGAGGAATCTTAATTTTAAGGAATTGACAAATTTGTTGTGGATCCTACTGTGAGGCACAAATCTTCTGCAGTTATTCGTGTGAATAAAATTTCCCTATTGACTATTTTAACTCACATGAATAGCTCAGCATTTGTTTGCTGCTTTTCTTGAACCATTTATAGGAAAATCTTGAGGTGTTTTGCAGTATTACTATCAGCTTAGGGATCTGCTGACAAATGTCACTTGAAAGTAGACCTGAATTTTGCTTTTTAATGCTTTAACTGGAGAAGGTACTAGTAGGGTTTTTTTTAATTTTTATTTTATTTTTTTTTAATGCATTGCTCTTCTAATTGTTTTATGGATTGCATTCTACAGAATCAGCTGTCCATGAAAGAATCATCACTGCAGAGCATGCAGATTCTGGTTCAGAATCTTACCAAGAAGGTTGGAGACAGTGAAGAAAAATGTAGCTTGTTCCAGGAACAGATTGAAAGTCTTAAAAATACTCAGAATAAAGAAAGAGAACGTTTCCAAGAAAGAGAAGCCACATACATGGAAAATGTAAGTGTAACTGTAAGAATGTTTACATTCTTTGTTGGAAGAAGTAGCATCCTTGTTTTGCTGTCACTATCTCAAGAACTTCTGTCTTCACTAAGAAAAGCCATTCTTAGCTTTGGAGGATTCTTGAGTGGAGATTGAAGGATGATTACATGAGATGAGAATAACCCTGGGTATTTTGTGCTAGCGATAATTGAAGATGAAAGCATTTTGTGAAGGAGGACTTTAAGGATGTGGCTAATGGTTGAGAACAGAGAAGCTATCATGTAGCAGGGTAAAATGGGTCATGCAGAGTCTAGATGAACAACCTCCAAACCTCTCTGTGAGCCGTCTGGCGCATGCACGGGTGCACTGAACTTAAAAACAAACAAAAAAACTCACCTCTTCCTTTGAGGGCTTTAGATTGATTTTTTTGGGGGGTCGGGAAGTGGGGGCTGGAAAAACTTGGTGCACTAGTTGGGAACTTTCCTAGAAGAAAACTTCACATCTGGTAGACAGACCAGGACAAAGCCAAACTCCTTTTCAAACAAAAACAAACAAACAGAAAAACCATCATCCATTTCTTAGTGCTAAGAGGTTCCTACAGCTCCTTTTAAAGTCAAGTCTCTGATATAGATGTAATGTGCTTGGCACTTCAGAGCTTAACTTCTACTATGTATAAAACTTCATCTCAGTATTACCTAGATCATTTGATGTTTATTTACCTCTACCAGAAATACTAGTTTTGATCATTTACCTCTACCAGAAATACTAGTTTTGATCATGAACCCAACTAAGTTGAATTAGCCCCAGTTTATTATCACATAGGTATTATTTCTGAAGGGAAGAGGTGCACTGAAGACTATAAAATTCATGTTAATGAACACAGCTTACTCCCTATAGAAATATGGGTAGGACTTTTATGTGGAAAAAATACTTATGTTGAAAAAGAATCTTGAGTTTTTATTCAAAATATCATTAGCAAAATCCTTTAATTTATATCCAATTCCTATAATTTTTATAGGGTAGCTAATAAAGACAAGGAGGCAACTAGTTTTCAAAACTGCCATTTGTTAGTAAGTCATAGAAACATGCTAGGAATGGATGTGGTCTGTGTGAACTTTTGAAGGTGAAATAAGTACCAGAGCAATAGCATCCAAGAAAGAGATGTATTGTGATAATAAAAAGGATTAACAATACTCTCCTCAACACTGTACAGACTGTGAAGTTGAAGGAGAATTCAGACTTAAGATATAATGTTATCTTACTGTGTTTTTAACTAGTTAATTGAGTGTGCTTTTAATATATTATTATGGAGTGGTTTCATATTTAATTTCTATATGTTTTCAGATTCGTGTGTTTCAAAATATTATTCAGGAAAAGGAAAAGGAACTGGAAACACAGAGAGAAAAGCATGAGCAGGAGCTCTTTAGATTAGCTGCTAAATCTGATGCAAGTGCTGACCTGGAACAGGTATGTTGTTTGGGAACACTTTAGCCTTGGGAAATTTGGAATCATACAGTTAAGAAGTTTTGTGACACAATTCAGATACCTGGTTGGGAAGAAATAAAGGTGAGTCGTCTTTTTTTCTGAAAGAGAGAATGAGGAGGAGGAGGACTCAGTCCTGGTGCCAAGGTGACCATGAATCAGCAATGTGCCCTTGTGGCCAAGAAGGCCAGTGGGATCCTGGCCTGCTTTAGGAAGAGCATTGCCAGCAGGGCAAGGGAGTTGATGCTCCCCCTCTATTCGGCTCCAGTGAGGCCTCATCTGCTCTATCCGGTTCTGGCTTCTTCAGTACAAGAGAGACAAGGAGTTACTGGAGCAAGCCAAGCAAAAGGTTGCAAAGATGGTTGAAGGACTGGAGATGGTAAAGGGATTGAGAGAGCAGGGACTTTTCAGCCTGGAAACCTGAGGGGCAATCTTATCTGTATCTGAAGGGATGGTGTAAAGAGGATGGAGCCATACTGTTTTCAGTGGTGCCCAGGAATGGGATGAAAGGCATCAGGCAAGAACTGAAACACAGGAAATTCCATCTGAACACGAGGGAAAACTTCTCTACTGTGAGCTTGACAGAACACTGCAACAAATTACTGAAAGAGGTTGCCTCATCTCCTTTCATGTAGATATTCGGAAGCCACGTGGATACAATCCCTGGAAATGTGCTCTAGGTGACCTTGTTTGAGCAGGGGGATTGGACTAGGTGATCTTCAGAGATCCCTTCCAACCCCAGCCATTTTGTCAATCTGTTACAGTCTCCTTTACTGATTGCTTGTTTTTTTAATTTTATTTTTTTTTTGCTAGCTGCTAAAGGCCTTGAAACAGAAGCTTCACGAAAAAGAAGAAGTCATGCTCGGAAGGACACAGGTCATAGACATGTTGCAGAAAGAACTGGATGCCAAGGACCAGCAACTGAAAGTAAGGAATAGCTTATATGGACCACTCGACTTGTCTGGTCAGTTATAGGTTCAGAAAGCTATTTAGTTGTGTACAAAAGACAATTTTGCATCGAGTGTTTACCCAGTACTCTGGAAGGCTTTGGTATGTGCTAACAACACAGCCATAATTCGGCAATCAAATATGAATTCCATTTAGGAAACGAAGGAAAATTAAAGCCTGAAAAACATAGCACTGTCAAATGACTCCCTGCCTTGTTTTTATGCGTGTTGGAAACTGGCAACATGAGGAAGGCTTTTTGCTGTCAAAGATTTCAGTTCCTCTAGTTAGCTCCAAAGCAGCTAACTACTCTGTTTTGGAACTGCAGAACTGAGGTTTCTCACAGAGCATGTTTTACTATTGGCATGCTTTTCTTTTGGAAGTGTTTCTACTGATTGCAAAAGCAGTCAAGCTTATCAAGGCTTTGTGCTTGACACATGAAGCTTTGAGTGCTGCTGCTTCACTTCAACAATGTAGAAAAAGGACATTGTGTTCTCTCAGACAGGATTTTCAGACTCTGCTGAAAAAGGCACATTATAGCCTGCCTAGGAAATGACAAGCACTAGGTCCAGCAGTTTAGCCTTTTTCCTCGGTCTTAAGAGGGCTGTCAGAATGAAAATCTATTAGAAATTGTTTCAACTATATAGTCAGGTAGAGGTGATTTGTAATGTCCTGCTCAGATATTTGATTACCATGGTGGGTTAAGCCTACATAAATTGGTTTATCTTTCCCATTCATTCTTGTCATTTGTCTTATGCTGAGGACTTCTTTGCCTTCTTAGTTAGATTTTTGTCTGTTAGACATATATTTCTACATGTCTCTATAGAGACATCTTTTTTTTTTGTCCTGCATAGAACCAAACATGTTCCTTTTCATTTATTTATCTTTATTTTTATTTCATTACCCTGTAGAAAATGTGGAATGTATTTTTGACTCGAATCACGATGTCCTTTTAATAGACTTTCAGCTAATGCCTTGCCAAAGCCACAACTGAGATACTTATGGTAGAGATGGGTGACCAAGAGAAGCACTGATTTTTTCATTGTAACATTTGGAGAGGAATACAGATGATATATGTTTGACAGTGTTCCTGAAGAAACATTATGTTTAAATATATATCTTTATTTAACAGGAGATTAATGAAAGCCTGAAACGACTTCTGTCTGAGAAGGAAAACCTCCAGTCTAAACTGGATGCTGAGAAACATGTAATGAGAGCCCAGTTAAAAGATATGATGGAGAAGCATGATCTTGAAATGACAAAAATCCGGGAGAAACACAGTTCTGAACTGCATGAAATTCAAGAGAAACATGAAACAGAGATGCAAGAGAAAGATCAGGCCCTGTTTCAGCTTCAGAAACAAGTGGCAGAATTAACTGGTAATGGACAGAATAATTCAGAAGAAGTTAGAGATTTGGAATCTGTAACCAAAGAAAAAATGGAAGAATTGGAAGGTATCCTATTTAAATCTAGTACTTACATGCAAATGGCTCCTTTTCCATACCATTACCTATTATATGTCAAGTTTATACCTATTGTGTGTAGAACTTCATCAGATTCAATGAAAGAGTTATTTCCAAACTAATTGGGAAGTTTCAGTACTCAGATTCAATGATGATGAGGACTACTGGCAAAACAGAATAATCTCATAAACTGTAAATTTTACCCTACGTTTCCCAGTGTATTTGTTTTTCTCTTCTAAATGCTAAAACTGCCCAAATTGTCTCACAAAAACATTAATTGCTTTTAGTAATTGAGCTAAACATATATAACATATAAACATATAAACATATATCTTGCATTAGTTATCTTTCTAGGGATTAAAACTTTTTTTTTTTTAATGTCTATATCTTAGAACGAGTAAAATTGAAAACAGAAGAGGCCAGCAAATCTGAAGCTAAGTTTCTGAAAATGAAGGCTTGGTCCAAATCAAGAATCAAACAACTGGAGGATGAACTGAAAAATGTAAGTGTAACATTTTGTATTTAATTTTAAATGCCTATTTTTGAATTTGTAGATCTGATTGGGAAAAATAATATATAATGTGGATAGAATATTAAAATAATTCCTCCAAGATATTGCTACATATAAATAAATATATAAAACTTGGATGAATGTTAAATGTTGCTAAAAGAGAAAGTTTCAACAAGTGGTATTACTGTCATTCAGAGTAAATCTGTTAGACTTGCTAGTACTTCCAACACTAGAAAAGTAGCTATTCCAAATCTTACTAAAAAGTAACTAAAAAAGTTACTTTGACTTTTTTGTGTTTCTCATATCTTGATACTTTTAATGATTTTCTCTTTTAGTTTTCATCAAAGAATAATGACATATCTGTCTTAAATAACCGTATCTTGGAATTAGAAACTGAAAAGGAAGAACTACACTCAGAACTGCAGTCATTACATGAAATCAGAACTCAAAATGGTAAAGATGAAAAATGATTTGCTTGGTTTTGTTTTCTATTCAGAATGATTCGAAAGTAAAGTGACAAGGATAAATAGATTTTCTTGTTTTTTTTTTTTAAGCAGGAATATTTTTTAAAGTATTTAATTCTGTTTTGTTTTTATTTACATATTATGAAGTAGTTTCATGCAAATGTGAACAATAGCATAAAGTGCTTAAGTCAGAGTTGCAAGTCATTTTTTTTCTTTCCTCAATCTATCTGTGCCTGATATGTCAGCCCTTGGTGTGTTTTAAAGTGAAGCTGTGAGGGGATTTCTGCTTCATGGTCTAATATTTTCTCTAAGTCCCTTTCTGTAAACTAAAGTTGAGGGGATTTTCAGTCCACCAGTAAGGTGTTGTTTGATTTCAATCCTGAATGTTTTAAATCTAATCTAGTATTTAGATGGCAACAGAGCCTAGAAGCCCAGTAGAAGTTTTTCAGCTAAAATGAATCCTCACCTTAGCTTCAGTTTTGAACATTACTTTCAAATTTTGGCTGATCTTCCTGTTAGTTTTGTGTCCTAATGAGCCTAATATATTGGTTTTGCAGAAGAATTGTTGGCTAAGCTGGAAGTCTATGAAGAGCAGCAAAGGAAGTTGCAAGCTGATCTTGACCAAGTTACAAAGAGAGCTGCTTCACAGGTTAACTGCTTAAAATTGATTTATCTGAACCAGTATATATGATTTATTAGTTCAAATGGTGCTAATTGTGCTTTCAAAGTGAAAGTGTGTTAACTAGAACTTAAATTGGAAAATAATTCACTAATGTATAAAAGTGACATAATGTCAGCAACTGTCCAGTTGGCTGGCAAGATTTGGACTACTTCAAGTTTGATTTCTACTGACTTTTTCTATACTTTTTCTTAACGTTAAGGTTATATTTAAGTATGAGACATTATTGAAAATGAATATGTGCAACAAAAATATGTTGGTTAAAAAAACTCCTTTTGACTGTTTTGTATTAAAAGGGCAAATAATAGCAGTATTCTACATATTAGTAAATGGCATAGCTTGCTTTTTACGTAATCTACAATGATAATTATCTGATTTGTACAAAAAGTGGTGTATCATAATATATATTTTTTTCCCTCTGTGGATGGTTTTCCAATATTGACTTTCACATCTGCAATGGGATTTGGTAAATGTGTTTTTTTTCATGCCCATCTTCTCTTGTTAGGCCAGTGAATCGGGTAGCGTGGATGAATTGCAGAGTCAGCTGTTGGAATGGCAAGAGATTGCACCAGAGTCAGAGGAGTCCCATGATCAAGTCAGAGAAGTCAAGTCTGCTATGGCCTTGAGAATGGCTCAGATTGAAGAGGAGAGAGAAGGTGAATTATTTTATTTCTGATAAAACTAGTGACTAAATCATCTGTCTGCAGAAGTTCAGATTAAGTTGATATTCCATCATGGTTTGTTCATGCACTCATAACTTGTATATAGCTAGTGAAATTGCTTAAACTTGCAATTTCTGCTTTGTCCTATTTCCTTGAATCCTTTTCATACGTTCATCCTTTTTATGAGTAGATGTGCTTAGTCTGTTTGCAATCTGAGTTGCTGCTCTTTAAGATTCCCTGAACTTCCTTTGGAAGCTTTGCTGGCTGCAGAAGAATGGGAACTAGAGCATTGGTTAGAATTTCACAGTAGGAAAGGATTCTTTTGGGGGGGGAAAAAAAAAAAGTGTAGCTGAGTTGGAAGCTCACTCTAGATTTCTCTAAACAGAAACCTTCTTAGAACATTTAGTAATCTGTTAATGAGCTTCACTTGTAAAGATCAACCGAATAACAGTAATTAGCAATTATTTGGGGCTGGTAAATTTTTTTGGTTACCTACAGAAGGTTATAATATGTCAAGTAATCTGAAGTTTTAAAAAATCCTAAATTATTAATAAAATAATGGGAAAATTATGCACTTCACATTTAAAAAACTATAAAATTTAAGTTAATTTTCAGATAGTTTTAGGGTTCATTTTTGATGTCATCTAGTACCCTATTATAATTTTTCTCCTTTTATTTAACTGCGACGGCACGTTTTAATGTGCACAGCCTACCATTGTAATTAAGTTAACTAATTTGGGCCGTCTTTTTTAGTCTGTGATTGCATTATTTCTCATTTACACGATCAACTTGAAGCTCAGTGTGTAAGCACCCAAATGTTTGAAGCATCACGTCTCTTTGCGAGGGAATTACGCACGCGGTGCTCTGGGCGTTGAACGAGAATAATGTTCCCTTCACTATAAGCACCTCTAATCCGTGGCAACTGCAGATCCACATGCAATATGAATAACATTGTAAAATTTCATCCATATCAGGCCGTGTTGAATTTTGCTTTTTTTTCCCCCTGGGGTAAGCATGACTTTTCTGTTTCTTTTTCTCCTGCCGTTGCACCTGATGAGCACTCAGCGTCCCTTCCCCCTCCACTCCTACCCCGCACTGCGATTTGGGCAGCCAGGGAGAACGTAGTTTCCCATCAGTTTTGTGCATGCAGGTTCCTGCAGCAATGGCAACTTGCAAGGTACTGCTGCTGATTTCTTCTGTTGATGCCTAATTGGAGGAAATTGCCAGCAGTACCTTATAAGATTGTCATTGATGATATGTGATTTTTAGTAATACATGTAACAAATGCTGTTTTTATCTTATTTTTTTTTCCTTCCTCTTGCAATGCCTATGATTTCCTTTATATTAACTGAATCATTTTTCTTCATTTTTCTTTATAGTAATAGCTGACTCCATATTTATGTTGTAACCTTATTTAAGGAAAAAAAAATTGGCTTGCTGCCGTTACTGTTATCTAAATAAATTTGATTCTTATGTAGTTACTTTTTAAGAGCACATGAAATTCAGTGATACTTTAAAAGAAAAAAACCCTCCCATAAATTGCAGAACTTTGCATGCATTAATAATACTAAAATTTTAAGCAGTTTATAACACCACCAGTAATTCCACACATGGAGACATGGAAACTTGCCATAGATGGCAACTGGCTGTGTTTGAGTGCATGTGGTATCTCACCTGAGTGAGGTACCTAGAGGATGCCAGTGTCAATCACACGTATAGACTGTGGCTTGCTCTGCAAACCAGCAAAGATTCTGGCCTGAATAGTCACATCAGGAAACGTGGACACATAATGGGTTAGTTTAAATACAATATCTGTCAGAAGGAATGTATTCTGGAAAGTACTTCCTTTTTTATGCTAGATATAATTGCAAATCAAAAGCTACTTAAATGGTTCTAAAACATTAGAAAATATATTTGCTTACTAACTGTTACTAAAGCACTGATGAATTTTGCTGTAAGCATTTTAATGCTTGCCTAAATCGTTCTAAAGCTCTGATTTCTAATACCTTCAAGTAAGAAAAATATTTCTCCACTGCTATTGTCACTTCTAGTATGATAATGGTCTTTTTTCTTCCCCCCCCCCCCCCACCATCAAGTATTTGATGATTTGAGTTACTAAAGGACCGTGCATCATATGTATCATGCTTTCTGGATATTTTCAGAAACAGGTTGCATGAAGATCAACTTTATAAAGTTGAACTTTCTCCCTTCAAAGAAGGGATCAAGTTCTTCTTTGAAATAATAATGATCCTTGGACTGTCCTGACTATAATGATACTTCTTTGCAAAAAGTGGTTTAAGGCATGGGATCAGAAAGACATTTTTATAGCTTTGAAGAAATGTGTGTTAGGATTTTTAAAATTAATAAGTTTAGAATCCATACTTGAAAACAGTGATGTGCAAAACCAGCACTGATCAAGTGACCATGCAAGAAATCACAGTGAAAGATGCAGTTTAGCAGTCCTATTGACAAGGTTTTTTGAAGCCATGAGCTTCAGGAAGAACTTGTAATTACACTTTAGTAACATCTATTAACTGTATTTTAATGGCACTTGTGGTCCAGTTCATCCTGGTCCAGCTCAGATGAAATCTGACTATTCTCAGTAGGACTGAATCTCTTTTTTTGGTTTTTTACCTTGCTGATGCAGAGATATCAGTTTTCTAAATTTTATGTACTGTGAGGATAGCAGTGGATGGATATGGTTAAACTGAAAATCAAGGATATGTAAATGCTAATTACCTCCTCAATTAAAGTATGGAGCCACCTTTGTTTTCCTTTCTTTGCACTGGCTTTTCTGTTCTGTCTGCTTTGCATGAAACATCTGTTTCCTTCTCTGCCACCCCAAACATGTTTTGTCGTATCACAAAACAGATGGGAATGAACTTAAAACTAATTTCTAACAATGAACAGGATACATACTTAAGCTTTCACATTCTGAATTTGTTTACTGTATTTGTTTAGTGTACAAGTGATTCTGTATTTGCCTTGAAAAGGACGGTATTGGTGTCTCATAGGATGATTTGCTGCCACTTTGCACTATAACACATGCTTGTGACTTCCTTGAATTATCTAACTTTGTAGCTAACACTGAAATTAAAGGATACATCTCATTTTGATAGAAATGCATGTGAACCTTAAGCTTATAAAAAAATTACAGCTGTCTCAGCTGTTGGCTTTTTATACAAGCAGGTATTTTAACCAGGTAAATTGAAATAAAGTGTAATTTGGCATTTTAATTGGTTGTTTCAATATAGCCTTAGCCCCTCAGTCTCTTCTATAAATTCTTCTTTTAGAATTGATGAATAAATAAAGTTAGAACCCAGCTTTCTTTTTTCCTAGTGAGATAAGCAGACATGATTCTTATGTTCTGCATAGCATTGTTGGAGGGAAATCTCAAGGTGAATGCAACGGATTGCTTCTGTGACCTTGTTTCTGTCATTCATTTATAGGGACTTGAGTCTGTCCCTGACCTTTTTTTATGTAGTAGTGTCTGATATAAATGTAACTGCTTTCCTGTGGCACAAAACTGATTGAGGATGACTGGTTCTTTCCTGGCTGCTCTGATCCAGCCATAGTCTCAGGGCAACAGGAGCTGGAGGAGGAACTGACCACAGTTCAAGGAATTGGCAGGCTACACCAGGCAAGAAGAAAAAGTAACCAGAGCACCAGGAAGCTTCAGGTGGGTCAGAGGGTGTGAGAGTCTGTTTGTATTTGTTAAGTATGTAGTGCTTTGCACTTAGGTCCTTAAGTCCTTATGTATTTAGATCTTTGAGGTGACTGAAATGTAGGCAGACGTAAATAAGAGGTTTTAGTGGCAAAATGAATGATTGCCTCTGTAGCCAGAGGGTGAGAAACTCCAATGGCATCATCTTTCTCTTTCTTGAGACATGAATCTACTCAGTTGCATCTTGAAATAATGAGGAGCAAACATATGAAGCAATTCACATGCTTGAACCCGTGTACCTGTTTAATATGCAGGCTGTTTTTGATCTAAATACAAACTTTTTTTTTGTGTGTGTGTGTGTCAATGGATCATTATGGAATAATCTGTGAATATTTTCACATCATCTTCTAGGTAGTTAATGATGTTTGTAAGAAAAGATTATAATCTTCTGTGGGATGAATTATGAATGTCAGTGCTGCATTGCTACTTCATGGGAAGAATAATTTTATGTTTGTTAGCTTTAAAACTTTACTCAGGGTTTCAGAGGACTGTATTAGCTGTAGAAATGTGGGGTGCAACTGAGGTATGCAGAGGCAGCCATAGGGTTTTCTAGGATATGAAGGTTTTCTGACCTTCAGATGCCTGTGAGTGTCTTCAGAGGCACGGCAGATAGTATAGAACTTGTGGGAGACTTTGGCTTTTCTGGAGCAATACCTGGCTCCTGGGCAATTACTGAAGTGTCCACAGTTACACTACATGCTTTTATTAGCACCTGAGTCACTTGCTGAGCTTCAGGATTTTTAATTGAAAATATCCTTTTAGTAAATAAATATGTATTTTAGCCCTGATTCTTTTCTTTTAATTAAGCTTCCTTTTCATGTCCTGTGCATAGGAAGAATACAGCTTTGATAGAAAAGAATGTTTTCAAGAGTTGAATGTCACCTTGGATAGCACTGACTCTGCTGAAGGAGAAAACATGGGAGGTTGGTGGCCAGAGTACACTTCACCTAATGCAGGTGTGATAGCGACTAGACAGTTTATTAAAGCATGCACAACATCTGTATTTTGTGTCTATTTTTGTTTTCAAATTCAACTAACAAGCCATTTGTGATGTATTTTAATCTTTGTTGAATTTCTTTGGCTTCCATTTTTTTCTGTTTCATTTTGAAGCATGTGCGTGCTGGATGAACTGCCTAGTTTTGGTTCAGAAGTAGGATATAAATATGGGTAAACACTGGGCTTAGATGAGCCGTGGTGCCCATTAAATATCCTATGTGGCAAGATCATACGTGTATTTTAAGTTACTAGTCTTGTTTCTGTGAATGTGTTTCCAACTTGTTTGACTGTATGTTGGAGAACAGAATTATACTCAGTTGTTTCAGTTTTAATCTCAGAGGTCTAGTTTTTTTAATGCACGTTTAATATCCATGACAAAGGCTGGATTGTATCTTATTGGTAAAATGGAGTTGATTCTCTCTCAAATTTTGATACCATCCAGTTTATTCCCTCTAGAATCCCTCTAGAATCAGATCCTACAAATACATGATTAACTAGTGATTAAAGCGACATGAGCCAAGTTACTGGTTGAGCTACTGTACTGATTAGCGTACTTTGGCCAAATTCTGTAAGCATTTGAGCTATGTAGGTGGATTTTATTTTTCGAAAAATGAAGGATACTTTTGCTCTCTACTTCCTGGATGTGCAGGGCCCATTGGAAATGGTTGGGAGCAGAATGTGCCCAGCGTCAGTGAGAGTGCAAACGTAAAGCTGAAAGACATTTCTAGACTTCAGGATATTTTTGAAGACCTTTCTCTAAATATAACTTTTCCCTTTTGACTTAAGTAGGCTTACGGACTGTTGTTGAAGAGCTGGAATTGGAAAGAAATCAACTGCAGGAGCAAATTCTGTGTCTGGAAGAGCGTTGTCAGGATTTGGAAGATCGATTGCAGCTTCAAGGTAGAATGGAGGCTCTTCAGGTGAGCTTTTGTAGTTGTGTAAAACCTGCTGTGAAGCAATTGTAATTCTCTGTTTATATTCTTATAGTCACGGCTTACAAGAAGGTAAAAGTGTTACTTTTGCTAGGTAGAAATTATCTAAAGCCTGTTTTGTACTGCATGTTGCAAGAGAGGGTGCATTCATAGTGTAGCATATTGTCACCTAAGCCTGTTGTTGTCACCTACGTCATCACACCAATGAAAACCGTGAAGCAGTTTGGAAGGAAACTTTCTTGTTTTTGTTTTTGGAACGTGCTTGAAAGGCAACGTAATTTTTCATCCTTTTCACAGTTGTTTGTTAAATGCACATGTACAAATGAATTTATTATTAATATTGAGATGAAAGACATCGTTGTATTAATGCTTGAGAGTCTTGTAACAAAGCCTTTCAATACAGGTAACGTTTGGTGTAGAGGAAGAAGGGCAGCTATTGAGGGCGGTGCAGGTGTGTTTGGATCCTCCAAAGTGGTGGTTTCTTTTCAGTAGAAGTGACAAGTTTGCCTTGTTTGTCCTATTTGCTGTTGATTTTTGGATTTGTGTTCTGGTTTTGGTTTTTGGTTGATGTTGCTGAATTTTTTTATGGTTTTACTTTTGAACTGGTGCAGTGAAGCTCAGTAGAGACTTATACCTGCAAAGAAAATGGCTGTGTGAATGAAGCTTGCTTTCTGCTTCGGCTCCACAAATGCCCATATATTATTCTAGTCTCCTGCAGGTTTATGCATTCCTTCAACCTGAAAAAAAAAAAAATGCCAAGAAAATTGCAGTTTTGGTACTGTCTTCAAACCAATGTGAAGAATATTTTTTCAAAGCAAAAGCTTTTCCTGTTAAGAGAAGTAAGCTACCTTAACACAGTGTGAGTGTGTGTGTGTTTGTGTGTGTGTTTTTGAGTACTGTTATATTTTTGCACTGATATCTGCTAATATGCTAGAATACATCTCTGTTGCTCTTTAGGATGCAAGTACCCTAAAGAGGAAAGTTTTGAGAACTCCAGTTCTCAGACATTGTATCTTTGTGAGCAATAATTCTCTTTATTATTGTTTTATTGCAGAACGAAAATGAACGTTTGCAAACTCAGCTTGCTCAGTTACGTAACCAGCAAACACGGGACTCTGAGAAACATCAAATTCTCATCTCTGGCTTGAATGAGCAGCTGAAAGGGTAAAATAAACATTCCTTACAGTTCCATGCAGGACTAGCTTTCTTTGCTTTAAGATTAAAAGCCTAATGAACTATAGGGAGTATAACCTGTTAGAAATCTTGAAAATTGTCACTTGATTCCTGTTTGTAGTTCATAGTTTTGTAAGGTTAGATGTAAAGTGTATAAATATTTCCTTAGGAACATGGTTTGCAGTTGATAAGCCTAGAAAGATTAAAGGAAACTTTGTCTTCCTAGCAGAGTTCTCTGTGCTCTAAACACATATTTTCTTGTTAGTTTAAATGACAGAAATAGTTTTCTTGAAACTTCTCTTGGGGAAAAAGAACAAAAACTGTTGACTACAACAGAAAAACTAAAGCAAATGGAAACTTTGAGGAAAGTGCTCCAAGAAAAGGATCTTCTGAACAAAGATCTTGGTGAAAAGTTGGCACATACTGAACAAAAAGTAAGTAGAAGTTGTTCTTTAATAGTCCTTAACTCATTTCTTTTGCAGCACTAATTCTGCTGTTCTTCCTATCTGGAAGTTTCCACTCTTTTGTTTCAAAGCAGTTTTATTTGCTACAGGTAACTGCTTTACTTTGAGTTGAATGTAGAGATTTCTTGCACCCAACACAGAGCTCTATTTGTGTTGCATTGGACAATTAAGTATCTTTTGTTTTACACAGAAGTATTTGTGTTTTATTGGTCCGGTAAGTTATTCCTCTAATTTAAAGAAATAAGCTTCAGTGTTATGTAAACTCAGTATTACAATTTGTATTACATTTTAAAATATAACTTTATTTTATCACATTGCCCTTATTTTTTAACTTTAAGCTCAGTGAAGCCTTAAAGAAATGCAGTGCCTATGAAGTGGAGAATACTGAGCAGAAAACAGTCATCAACGACCTAGCAGAAAAGGTTGCTACTCTAAAGGAAAAGGTAATGCATTAAAGTGGAGTAAGAAGAAAAAAATATGTTTTGCTTTTTGATATGTTGCAATTAAATGATGGGAAAAAAAATCTGTTTGCTAAACAACTCATTCATTAACTGTTTTGAATGCTAATACAATTCTGAGATACCTTATAATTATCTCCCGATGATGCAGTTACCTAGATAATTTGTTGGGGTTTAAGTGGGAGAGATCTATTAGTTTAGATAATAAATCTCTGTGCAAAGTGCAACTTCTTCTGCCATACATTTGAGGTATTCTTGTAACATTGTTTTCTCGTGTTTAGACTTTGAAACAAGATGGTGTTGTAGAATTGATGCAGCTGGATCTGGACCAGACAAATGAAGAGCTTGACAAACTGAACACGAGCCATTTAGAGGAAAGATCTCAACTTATTCAAGATCTCCAGAGATGTGAAAGAGAGATTGATAATCTTAAGGAAACACTGGCAGAAAAAGACAGGGAGATGTCTGTCCTGTCATTGAATATGACAGAATATTCTGAACAGGTCATCATCCTGAAGCGTCAAGTACAAGGCAAAGAGGAAGAAATGCGGGGAATGGAAGAAGCTTTATTAAAGGCTGAAAGGGAAACTCACTTGCTGAAAGAAGTACAAACAGCTGATGTAAGAGATGCAAGTGTAAAGATATCTGTCCTTTCGGAGAAGAGTAATACAATGGGACAGGAACTGGAAAGAGTTAGAATGGAGAATGAAGCTAAAACCAAAGAAAACGAGGAATTAATAAAACAAATCGGTGAGAACAGCATTACTATTAAGGATCTCCGTTCTGAAATCAAGGCCAACAATGTCACATACAATAACAAGCTTATGGAGTGCGAGTCACAGATTACTTTGTTGAAAGAACAAATTAGTAAGGCATCTGAAAAGTTGCAACAAACTGAGAATAAACAAAGAAAAGAGGCCGAATATTTGAAAACTCAACTGGAGGAAAATAATGCTCTGAAGGAAAAATGGAACAGTTTGCTTAAGGAGAAAGAGAGTAAGGAACAGATACTTGAAAATGAATTAAAAACAGTTAAAGATTCATATAACAAGCTAGTTTTGGAAGATGCTAGAAAAGATGAAGAACTGGCTAAGTTGTCCAGACAGCTTACAGAACACACCGAACATTGGAAAACAACTGAAAAAGATTTAAAAGAGAAACAAGAGATCATTATTTCATTAGAGCAGAAGCTTGGGGTTTTGGAGCAAGAAAATGAAGAGTCCAAATTTAAATTAATTGGAGATCTGAAAGCCAAAGAGACATTTTGCAAGGAACTTAATAACCAATTAAGTGAAATGCATAAACAAATTAACACGCTGGAAATAGCAACACAAGAAAAAGCTTCAGCTAATAAGCAATTACAGGCAGATCTTGAGGAGAAAGAAGACAAATTGGCAGGGCAAATAAAGGCAAATGAAGATCTGAAAAAAAGTATTAATGTGATGGAAAAAGAGAAGCAGCAGCTCATCAGTGAAAATGAGAGTTTGTCCAAACTGTTGGATATAAAAGAGTGTGAATTGTTAGAGAAAACCCAGGCTGTGGCAGAAGCAGAGAATAAGTTATCTGTTAGCACTGCTGACTACCAAAAATCTCTTTCAGCACTAAGTGGTGATAAAGACTCACTGGTAAAAGAGATTGAAAAACTTTCAGTGCTTGCTGAGCAAAAAGAAAATTCAGTTGCAGAACAGCTGCAGAAGAAATCCAAGGAGTGCAGCGCGCTGGCCGATCAGTTGTTCGAAAGCAAGGAACAGACGCAACAGTTGCATGAACAAGTGCAATCACTCCTCATTCAGCTGAAGGATGCTAAAGACAAAGAAATAGATAAAGAAGAAATGTTAAATAATAAGTTATCCGAGTGTGATACCCTAATGCAAGAGCTCAGCCGTAGTGAGGAAAAGAATTTATTGCTGGAGAAACAAATCCAAAGTATAACTTTGGATTTAGAAGTTAAGAACAAGTCTCTAGAAGAAAAAATCCTTGAGAATGATTCATTACATAAGGAAATGGAAGAGAGTAAACTTCATGTTTTAGAGTTGCAGGATGAAATTAAAAATCTTAAAGACCAAAAAGCAAAGTTGTCTCATTGCATAGAGGAGAGAGACTTGACTGTAAAAAGCCAGGGTTCAGAACTTGAGTTGTTTCATAAGCAAATGTCTGAAAAAATGGAAGAAAGTGAAGAGTTAAAAAATCAGCTAGAGTTACTGAGCAAAGACATTGATGTGCTTAAGCATGAAAAGGAAGACCTTTCAAGTTTGTTGAGGGAAAAGTCACAGGCATGTGATCTTCTTCAATCACGGCTGGTACAGCACCAGTCAGAAATTATTTCAGCAAAGCAGCAAGTGCATACAACAACTCTAGAAAATGAAAAGTTGAAAGTAGACATTGAAGCAGTTAATGCTACAGTAATGAAAAAATCAGATGAAATAGCTGCTTTAAGTTCTCACTTGTCTCAACAAGGTCATAATATCTTAGCTTTGAAGGACCAAATTGATGGCCTAACAATTGAAAAAGACAAGTTAAAAACAGTCCTTGAAGAAAAAGAAGGTCTGCTTTCTGTAAAAGGGATTTTGATTCAGCAAATGAAAGATAGTAAAGCAGCAGGAGAACTGCAGTATTTACAAATTGTTTCAGATTTGCAAAACCAAATACAATCCCTGGGTTTTGAAACCAGTCAGCTTAGACAAGCAATGCAGGAGAAAGAAAATGATTTTAAGAAGCAAGCCCAAGAGCTAAAGTTATTTAAAGATAAATCTGAAGAGTCTGATGTTCTTAGGGGTCAACTGTCTGAGAATATGGAGGTCATTTCTGACCTTCAGTATCAGCTTCAAAATACGACAGAAAAAACAGCTCAATTGAATGATTTAATTAAACAGAAGGATGAATCTTTGAAACAAAAGTTAGATGATTATGTCAGTTTGAAAGCACATCTTTCTGACATAGAGGCTTCTTCTGTTGCACAGCAGAAACAGTTAGAGCTTTTAACCTCTGAAGCAGAACAATTAAAAGGGCTTGTTTCAGAAAAAGAGGTGACTGTCAATAATATTTCATTATTCAGTGAGAAGTTAAAGACACAGCTTCAAGAAAAAGAAAATGAATGTGAAATCTTAAAGAAAGAGGTTGTGGAGCTGGAGGACATGAAAATGAATCTACAAAAAGAAATACAAGATCAGAAAAGCATAATAGCTGAGATCAGGCAGTCCTTATTAGAAAAGGAGTCTTCACTTATGGAAAACGAAAGTCTCCTCCAAACTCTGAATGAGAAAGTAGGCAAAGATGAAGAGAAAATAAATTCCATTTCTCAGCTTCAGAGTCAGATCCATGAGCTAACACAACAACTACAAGCATCAGAAGAATTAGTCCGTGAAAAGGAAGATGCCTTTTTTTCTCTTCAGGAAAGAATTGCAGCGCAGTATGAACTAAAAGATGAACTTAATGCAGCCCTTAGTGAAAAAGAGGAGATTATTACTGGACTACTTAGTTCTATAAAGGAAAAAGATAACAGTGTACAGTTGGCAGATAGCAACATTTGTACTCTTTCTAGTGAGATTGAGGCTCTCAAAGAAGAATTAGAGAAAAGTGACACAGCCATGAAAAGCCTTATGAAGGAATTTCAGGAAAAGAATGAAAACTTTGATATTAATCAGAAGAAAATTGATTCTTTGACAACTGAACTTGAATATGTAAAAAATGAGCACCAGAAAGCACTAGACCAAATAACTAAATGGAAACAGGATTTAGAGCAAAAAGAATTAGCTATAGAGTCTCTGCATGCGAAGTGCACTGAACAGGCTGAAAATGTAGAACATTTAAAGTTAGAGTTGAACAATGTAAATTCTAAATCCTGTCAAGACTGCCATGACAAGGCAGTACTGATAGCTAGTCTGCAGCATCAGTTAGGTTCTTTAGAGAAAGAAAAAAATCTCTTACAAGAAGATGCTAACAAACTGACAGTTGAAAACACACAACTCATTGCATCGCAAGATCATTTACAAAAGAAACTGGAAGAACTCCAAGAAATTAATGAAAAACTAGAAGCAAGTGAGAGTTGTTCAAGAATGCAGATAGATGCTGTCAAACTGCAGATGAAGACAGAAAAAGAGAAGTTACAGATGCAGGTTAGTGTGAAGGGTGAAGAGTTTGCTGAATTAGAACATAAATTTGAAACTCTAGAGCAAAGTCTGTCTGAGTCAGAAAACAAGTGGGTGACAGATCTCGATAGGGCAACTTTACAAAATAATAGTCTTACTGAACAATTGTGCAGTTTAG
This sequence comes from Nothoprocta perdicaria, assembly GCF_003342845.1. Taxonomy (NCBI): domain Eukaryota; kingdom Metazoa; phylum Chordata; class Aves; order Tinamiformes; family Tinamidae; genus Nothoprocta; species Nothoprocta perdicaria. The sequence goes on from NW_020454649.1 coordinate 3,377,235, forward strand.
AAAGTGAAATGAAATCCAAGGACAGTAAAATTGAGTCTTTACAGCAAGAACTGAATCTTTTAAAAAAGGAATTAACTCAAAGCTTATCTGCATTATTGAGTAGCAGGCTGTTATGTACAGAAAAGAATGTACAGACTTCAGATTGCGCACTGGAGCCAGCTGATACTAAAATTCAGCTGGAAAATTTCTCCACCCTGATAGCCACTCTTTTGAGCAGAGAAGCAGAAGGAGAGCAATTGCAGCTGATTCTTTTAGAAAAACAAAATGAAATGGATGTCCTAAAAAATGAATTAAAAAACATGAGGTCGCTTGAAAAACAGAAGGATTTGTTGCAGAATGATATTGAAAAGATCAAGTGCAGCTACAAATCTGAAATTGAATGTCTATCGCAAGAAGTAGTCACTGTTAAGGAAACACTATGTAAGCAACAGGCTCTTTTTCAAGAAAAAGAAGAATCATTTGCAGAAATGAATAAACAGGTTAAACTTCTTCAGGAGAAGATAGATGAATCAGAAGAAATAGTTAGAATCAGCCAAGAAAAATTGAATGTTGAAGGTAAAAAAGTAGCAAGTCTTCTGGAAGAAATGGGGAAAAAAGACCAACTGATAGAAAACTTAACTTCCCAGATAAGTCAGCAAAATGACTTAATTTTTGGTCTAAGCCAGGAAGTGAAAGAAAAGGATTGTTCAGTTACCGAGGTCATGGAATCATTGTCTAATGAAACACTGAAATTTTCAGAAGAGAGAAATATATTGAATACCAAATTGCAAGATCTCGAAGCTGTTCATAATAGCTCTGTAGGAGAACTAAATCGAGTATTGCAGGAACTTGAACATTGTAAGAAAGAACTGGAGTGTAGTCAGGTTACATTAAACAGTAGAGAAGCTGTGTTTAAAGATGTAATGAATGAAAAAGAGGAGATGCAGTTTAATCTTGAGAAAATTGGCAAGGAAAAAGACAACCTGAAAAAGAAGCTTCAAGCAGCACTGATAGTAAGAAAAGATCTAATGCAAAAAGTTGGAAAACTAGAAAAGAGTGGTCAGGAAGAAATAGAAAAAGAGCAAAAAAAAAATGAGGAGTTGTTGAAGAGAGTTAATGAATTAACAGACAAGCTAAAACTTGCTGAAGTGCAAAATAAAGACTTTGAGTCCCATCTTGGAACTCTGAAGCAACAGCTTCTAGAAAAAGATGCCAAAATAAGTAATCTGAATGAAGTTTTGTCTGCAAAGGCCTCTTATTTAGAGGAACTTCAGGATAATCTTGCAGAACTAAGAAATGTTGTTGCTGAAAAACAAAATATATGTGAGCAAAACCTCAAATATTTAGAGGAAAAAGACTGTATGCTTGCTCACATGCAATCTGTGCTTGATGAAAGGGCATGTTTATATGAAGAGGAACGTGCTGAACTTTTGTTGGCTCTTGAAAATGCTAAGTCTGAAATTATAAAGAAGGAAGAATTGTTGAAAAAATCTAGTTCTGGCGAAGCTGATGTAAGTGCTGGGGTCAGGAAGACAACTCTGGAGAACAGCAATGAAATTAATTTAATCAATCGATTGGAAAAAGAAAAAGAAGCCTTACAGAGAGAAATTTTGGCTGGCAAAGAAGATGTAACCAAAATTGAAAAACAAAGGGAAGAGCACACTAAACTTGTAGCAGATTTTGATAAACAGAAGAAACAACTTGAGCATCTTAAAGAGCAACATAAAGCGCTCTGGAAAGTTTTCCAAAGGGAATGTAAAGAATTTGACTTTAATCAGTTACAAATGAGTCCTCCAGAGGAAGAGATGGCTTCATGTAAGGCAATACTCGAAGAAGAGGAAATCGATCCAAGGAATTTGGATTCAAATAAACCGAGAAGTAAGGTTCAGGTTGCGTCCTTAAAAGAGTCAGAAAACTTAATGATCTTGATGGCAAGTAAAGACATGGAGTTAGAAGAACTAAGACGTAATTATGCAGAACTTCAGGAAGAAACAGAAGAGTTTAAGAAAGAGTTGAGAAAGGTATCGGTTGAATTTGGTGACAGAAGAGAAGAAACAGTCAACTTCAACTCTGTGAGACTGCAGGAGCAGTACGAGGAGCCACATAAAGACAGCATATTGGAGGAGATACGTCAGCTGCAGAAAAAGCTGGAAATGTATGAGACTGAAGTTGTGGATATTAAGAGAGTACTTGAACGTGTGAATAATGAAAAGGAAGAACTTGTTAAAAAGAATGAAGAGGATTGTAAGATGAGCCAGGAGAAACTGGAAAGGCTGAGAAAGGAAGCTAAGAAAGAGGCTGCAGAAAAGAATGAGGAAATAGAGGCATTGCATTGTTCATTTATGGATTTCAAAGATAAAGTTGATCAGGAAAAGGAAGTATTGAAAGATGCTCTAAAGGAAGGCCGAGAAGAAGCCCACCGTTACAGAACAGCATTTGAAGAAATAAAGGGTGAGAAAGAGAAAATTTTCAGTCATTTAGAGAAGTCCAATTTGGAGCTAATTGATATGAGAAGGGAGGTAAAATATGTCAGTGAAGAAAATAAAAAACTCTTGACAGAACTACAGATACTACAAGAAAAGGCTGGGATAAGCAGCAGTCCTGTGATACCATGCAAAGAAGTTAAGGAAGGAAATGATACCGAAAAGGAATCAAAATTGTTTTCTTCAGAAAGGAATTTGCTTCAAGGAAAGCTACAGGATAAAGACACCCGTTTTCAGCTCTCAGAGACTGATTATTCCAGAAAAACTAAACTAAAGGAAGCAACAGAACATGAAGGGCAGAAAGAACTGCAAACAGTTGAAGAGCGACCAGTAAAACTCGCGAGTGTAAATGACTCAAAGACCCAGGAGCAAGAAACTACAGCAGAAGAGAAGTCCAGAGAGCGCCTCCAGAGGAAGTTACGTGCAGCTTTAATATCACGTAAGGAAGCCTTGAGAGAAAACAAATGTCTAAAAGACCAGATTGATAAATTGCTTTTGGAAAGAGAAGAACTGGTGACCAAGGCAGGTACACTTGAACGTTTGGTGTCAGAGCTTGGTAGAGAAAAGGGAAATTCACACGCAGTTTCTCCGTTGTATGAAGAGGAGAGCCTTCTTTCTGAAAATGCTCGACTTCTAACTGAAAATGAAAACCTGACTGCTGCGTGTGAAAGTCTTAAATCTACCATGGAGACTATAGTTCAGGAAAAAGAGGCCTTTTCTTTCCAACTGAATACTTTAAAAGATTCTCAGACAGTTGAATTGACAGGATGGAAGGCCAAACATAGTGAATTAAAACAAGAATATGAATCACTTCTTCAGGCATATGAAAATATCAGTAGTAAAATAGCAGATATGAGGCAAGTTATTGACCTCACTAGAAAAGAGAAGCAGGAGGCTATTCAGAGACTCAGGGAGGGGGAATCTGAGCAGGAGGCACTTAAGGAGCATTTTCAAAAGCTCCTTGATGAAAATGAAGTTATAAAGAACCAACTGAAACAACTCAGTGAATCCAAAAAAATGGAAGTTGATGAATTACAGAGTAAAGCAAAAAGGCAAATACGAGAGCAAGAGGCGAGGATGGAAGAACATCAGGATCGCCTTCATGAACTCACTCGTCATAATCATCAGCTAATGGAGGAAAACGAGCAGCTGAAACAAATGTCTGAAAAATTAAAGCAGGCTTTAGAGAAAATTCAGAGTGAAAATGGCATCCTTCATAATGACATTGATGTAACAAAAGCAACTTTGGGAGACCTCCAAGTTCAAATGGAGTTGTACCAGAATGATACACAATCTAAAATCAGGGATGCGTTATGTGAGAACGAGTCATTATTAAAGGACAATAATATGTTAAAGGATAAACTTTCTGAAAAAGAACAAGATCTGCTTGTCCTAGAACAAGAAAGAAAATCAATTTCAGGCAAATTAAAAGAAACTGAAAAATCTCTAGATCTTAAAAACAGCTGTTTTGTAAAGCTAGATGCAGAATGTAAAAGTCTTGCACAAGAAATCGTTAGTCTGACCGAAAAAGTTAAGATTTTAGAGGATGATAAATGCCTGTTACAGGAGGAATTAGAGAGTGTGCAAGAAAGTTCTTACAAAGTAAAGAATGAGAGAGAATTTCTTGAGACAGAATTGCTGAACCATGTTAAAAAGGTTGATTATCTTACTGATCGATTGAAATCTGCACAGATGCAGAATAACTTATTGCTACAGCAACTGGAAGAATTAAAGGCAGAAAAATGTAATGTGATTAGAGAAAAAGAACAACAGCAGTTGCATCTTGTAAAAGTGTTTGAGGAGAAAGTGAAATGTGCACAGAGAGACAGCAGTGGAACTAAAACCAAAACCAAAGAATTACAAGAGCTCTTAAAGGAGAAACAGCAGGAAATCAACCATTTGCAAAAAGATTCCATAAAGCTCCAGGAGTTGATTCTGGACTTGGAAAGGTCTGTGAAAGTATCACAGTCAAAAAGTGAAAAATTTGAAAAGGATTTAAGTAATACGTCAGAAAAGCTTGCCAAATCAAATGAAGAAATAAACCATCTCAAAGAACAGCTTTCTTTGCAAATGAACTTGTTAGAGAAGTCAAAGAATGACGTTGACAGGCTTACAGCTGAGAACCTCAATTGGAAAGCAGAACTTAAGAAAAAAGATGACCAACTACAAATCCAAAAGGGAGAATATGTGAGAGACTTGGAACGTAATCTTCAGCAGTTGAAATCAGTTCACAAAAGAGAGTGGATGAGCCTTGAGGAAAGACACAGTGCTCTTCAGCGAGAGAAAGACAGGGCGCTTGGTGATATTCGTGAATTGCAAGAGGAATTAAGCAGCAAGGACTTGCAAAACAAGAAACTTCAAGCAGATTTGAATGCAACTTTGGCCCAATTGGCTGCCTTTACCAAGTGTATGTCTTCGCTTCAAAATGACCGGGACAGGGTCATCGGTGAAATGCAGAACTGGGAAATGCAGTTCAAGGAGGTCATTCAAAGTAAAGAGAAACAGATAGAAGACTATAATAAAAGAATCTTGTCTTTGCAAGATGAATTGAAAGACAAAATGGCAGAAATTCAAGAGCTGAATATCAAATATTCTGTGGCAGAGGACACAAAAGATGAACTGTATTTGAGGCAAAAATCTGTTGATAAACAGTGCCATGAAGAGCTCTGCCGAATAAAGGAAGAAAATATGCTTTTTCTCAGCAGGCAGCAAGAGTTGGAGAGCGTTCTTCAGTCAAAAGAAGCAGCTTTGCAAGCGCTCCTTAAAGAAAATAATTCTCTTAATCACCTCATAGAGAGCAGTAAAAGTGCAGGAAAGGAGATAAAAGCACTGGAAAGTAATTTTACTAGGAAAGAACAAGAATTCCAACAACTTCTAACTGAAAAGGAAAAGACTCGTGCTGAATTGGAAAAGCAAAATGCCATTTCTGAACAGATGAAAATAATGTTAAATAATAAGGATAAAGAAATTTCCCTACTCATTTCTTCAAAAGGTGATGAAATTTCTGATTATCTGATTCAGATACAAAATGAGCATAGAAAACAGGTGGAAGAATATGAAGCTCGGTTAAAGTCCTTGCAGACAGAAACACAACAACGTGAGGAGTCCTGTCACAGGATGGAAAATGAACCGAGAAGTCTCCAGATGAAAGCAGACAGAGCGTGTCAAGATAAAGCTGCAATTGCCAGTGAAATGGATGCCTTTAAAAAATCAATGTCATCTCTTCAGAATGACAGGGATAATCTCTTTTCTAAATACAAAGAGCTGGAACATCTTCACCAAAGTGTTTTAAAGCAGAGAGACAGTCTTATACTTGGCAATGAAAGTGAAAGCAGTGCTCTGAAACAAGAAGTGAGGATACTGCTCAACCAGGTAGATGATCTCCATTCTGAAAATGCAATGTTAAATGCACAGCTAATAAAGTATAGGGAAGATCTCAACCATGTCTTATCTTTGAAGGATCATCAGCTGAAAGACTTACTTAAGCAAAAAATGGATTCTATTAAAAACCTTGAACAAGAAAAATGCAATCTTCAAAAACATGTAAAAGAAATGCAGCTGGCCAGCGAAGTGCAGAAGGACACCACTGCCTCTTTGGAGTACGAGAATAAAAAATTAATATCCAAAGTAAATGACTTGGAATATTTAATTGCATCCTTAAACAGAGAAAAGCTCGTTTCTGAATCTGGAGGGAGACTGTTGGCTAGTGACCGTGTTCAGAGAAAGGAACACAAAGCCAGTGAGCAGTGTGAAGAAAAACTTCAGGAGAGGACTCAGGAAGTCCAGAATTCAGTAGGCAAAAGTAATAATGGTGCAGATGAGAAATACCATAAGGCTGTTTTGAAATATGAGCACGGAGCTGCAGCTGATGCTTCTGCTGAGAAGATATTAGAAATTCAGTTTCAAAATAGGGAACTAAGATCCCAAAATGAGGCCTTTCGGAAAGCAATGACTGCTCTGCAAAATGATAGAGATAGAATAATAGAGGACTTCAAGGTGCTTCAGAGCAAATATGCATCCGAACTCAAATCTGAAAAAAGGAAGGGAGATGAATTTAAAGCTGAATTGGACAACTTTAAATTGCAGCTCATCAGTGTACTCAAAGAGAAAGCTCTTCTGAATCAGGTGCTTTTTGATGCTGCAAATAGTGTCACGCTTGATCAAATTGCTGAAGAAATTGGCAATCTGTGTAAGACATTAGACAGCCGTGAACTGGAGATCAACAGGCTCACATCTGAGCATGGAAATTGTGCTAACCAGATTGAAGCCTTTTCCAAGGCTATGGCCAGTCTTCAGGATGACCGAGACAAATTGCTGCAGGAACTCGGCAAGCAGAAGCTGGCTTCTCAGGCTAAACAGGGCACGGCTTCATTTGCCATTGCTTGCGACAGCATCAGTGAGAGAAATTCTCTTAAAAATATTTTGGATACACCTCAGATGGATAGGGGAAGATTGGTAAGTTTTAATTAGCTACGTTGCTTGTAGTGCGTGTGGTTTTGTTTTTGTTTGACTTTTTGGCAGAAATGCAGAGAATGCTGAGTAATACTCTGAAGTTTAACTTTGCAGGTAATCTTGAGTGCTGAGTAAATATAATCTAATGAGGGAAGGCATGGTTAGACTTCGAGAGTTTAGGTAATCATTTTTTAAACAGAAGGAAATAAGAAACTTGGCTAGAACTCTAGCACTGCTAAATCTTCATTCTGTTTTGCTAATCCTGTTTATTAAATGTAGGCTAAAGAAGGAGCTGGTCTTGCAGCCATTGAGATATCAAAACTGAAGACTAAAGTTGATGATTTGGAGAGAGCATTGCATCAGACAAAGACCTTCCAAGCAGAAACTGAGAGAGAGATTGCATCATACCAGAATGAGCTTGCTGGCTTAAGGTGTGTATGTTAAATTCAACACAAATAGTGGAGGTTGCTTTTGTTGAGAATTCTTCAGCAGTCGCCCCAACATGGTATGGACACGGAACTAAAAGGGGGACAAGAGTGTTTCTGTAATGTCTGCAGGCTGCCCTTCACATCTTAGATGGCAGTAGACATCTGAAAGTGGTGTTCCATGGAGACATTTCAAGGTTTGGTTATCGTAGACTGCTCTTTTAATTAGAGCTTGTAAGTTAAAACAGATTCTAACTGAACTTATGCAGATGAAGCAGTTAGGATTAGGTCAGCTGTGGTAGTTTTGTTTGATAGGCAATATCGTAATGTCTTATGCATTTTATTATCTGTAGTGCAATTTCTGCAATTAAGATCTGCTGCATGTGATATCTGTTTTATGCTAGAAGCTTTGGGAGGACAGTCTAGATCAAAAGGTCGGTCCCAGATTTATCTCTGCAAATATGAAGAAACATTTGAACTCATTTGAACTAGTAGCTGTGGATAGCATGAAAACTCTTTTCTATTTTTTTTTTCTTACTTTGAAATCATGTTACATTGAATTCAGAAAGATTTAAATTGCTTTTATGCCCTTTGTGATGCCGCTTGTATATGACAGCATCTCGGGACAGACAGCATGTCATGAGGTCTGGAGTCTAGGGTGTGCTTCTTCCCATTCCAGTACTCGAAATAAGCTAGACTATCTTGAGCAGCAGTCTGTGCTGCTCCAACCTGGAGCTGCTTTGCTGCCCCACCTCATTCGTCAGGTAGCTCAGGTAGGTATGCTGCGTTAACAGCTTTTCCATTCTTTACAGTTGATAAGCTTCTCTGGTGTCCAAGGCAGCAAGGCGCACAAGGCTTTATGCTCAAGGCTTTATTTTCCAAGTTTTTTGTTAGCAGATATCTATAAACTGGAGTGTATACTGCAAATGTTCCTTTAATGCTCCGTATTTGCATAGTATCTATGTTTAGAAACTACCATTCTTTATTTCAGGAATACTAGTGAACACAACTCTTCCCTTCTTGTTGACTTCTATGTACTGTATTATCATTTAACAACTAGTTTAATATTTTATGTTCAGAATGGAAAAAAACCTCCTCCTCTCAGAGTCGCAGGCACTACGAAGTCAGTGTGAGATTGCAGTTGCTGAGAAAGACCAACAGATTGCAGAGCTACAGAGGCTGCAGCAAGACAGGATTGTTAAGAAACCAGGCTCTGATGTGAGTGGTTATCCAGCCAAGGTAAGGAAACAAAATAAAGCAGGAGGGATGAAGGTACTTTGATCAGTTCATTGTTTAAAATTTGCAAACTGCTTCCCAAGTGAGAACTGTACAGTGTTGTACAGTTTGCAGGAGGGGAGAAGACAGGTATGTATTTCCATACTGCACCGAGGTCAAACCAGCAAATTACAGTTACTGCTAGCGAGCGAGTTGCAAGAATTCTTAGTTTTGATAACTTCCTTTGGACAAGGAGTTGTGAGTTTGTCTTGAATCTTACTGATGCTTAACTAAAAAGGAGTCACAGTTTGCTATGGTTAAATGTGGGATAACAGTGTTTGCTCATTCTTTATATTAATAAGTTATTTCAGTAATCTTGAAATTTGCTGTCGTGGCTTAGTTGAACCTTTTCATATTGCATTCAAGACTTATGATAAGGCTCAAATTAGATGAATGAGCAGGAGCATGCAAATAGTCAACAGCAGGCCTGATGCTTCCAAATTCAGAGAGAAATTTGATGCAACTCATGCAACTTGCAGAATTCTCAGTTAATTCTATCAAGTCAAGAAAAGGACAGGAAGATTTCAGGCAGCTCAAGGAAGAATTCCTCTAGTCGTGAAGACTGAGATACATTATGTCCATAGCAGGAATAGTTATTAATTCTGGCTTCGTATGCCAGTTTCCTATGTATCCCCTGTCTCCTACTGTTGACACTGATGTCCTTATATGACCCTATAGCACACTTGTTCAGAGAGAGTAAGATGCTGTATTTGTAGGGTGCCAGCACGCTGCTTGGCTTGATCAGCTTAGCCTGTAGAACAGCTGAGTTCTACCTGTTTCTCCTAGTAGGTAGTGCAAGTTGGATTCATCTTCCCAGCCGCTAATTATATACGTTAAGTATAAAAACACCATAATTTCTTCAGACATTGACTTTTCTCTCAAAAATTTGTTTTTGAAATTGGTTGACCAATTCACATGTTAATGGGGGAACAGATGGGCAAACTTTCAAATTTCTATTTTTTAGAAAAAGCAATTAAATGAATTGTGTGAATGCTGAAGAAATGGAAGAAAAGGTGACACAGAAAACAACTCCTGGCTAAGTCATTTGTACTGTATTTTAACTCTACTGCTTCACAGAAGTATTGCATTTTAATAAAAATATTTAAAATATATAAAAAGATATAAAATATATAAAAAGTATAAAAAGAAGCTTGAAGGAGGGAGGTAAATATCATGATACAGAAATCGAAGATTGGGATTGTTTACAGTAAGAAGTAAGTAAATGAGAGACAGAAATACCTACTAGCAGTGAAGGGTGTAAATAGGTGAACTGAGAGTATATTCTTCTTTCTTGTGAACCTAGAATAAGCAACATTTACTGCCAATTGCAAAGTTACCTGAAAGCATGTCCTTTTATTTACTGATCACACCTTTTTTAGGATGTAGTATTAATGCAGTCTGTTACCAAGCACACTGATTATAACAAGATTCAAACAGGAATTGAAGATTTACAATGAGAGCAGCACTTTTCAGTATTTGTATTCTTGATTTGAACAAATCTATTAAATGTCGTTCTTCACAGCTTAAATCAATATCTCCAATTATTGAAGATTAGAATAGGAGCTAATTGAGAGGGAGAAGAGAGAGATGTGCCTAATGGGAGTATTGTTGTGTGTCTTGTGAAGCAGCTGGAGCTGGTTTCTGCCAGGAGCAAAAATACCCTATTTAAAAAGATCCCAGCTGAGACCCAATTTGGCAATTGCCATCCACTTTTGTAGATTATCATTAAAGGTTTAAGGGAAGTGTTTTTTCAAATATTTTTCTTATCTCTCTTCTTTGTTCTAAGAGAAGATTATTTCCTTTAATTTCAATAAAGACATTATAGTTCAAGTTCGTGGCTATTATTTGCTGCTCATCTTTTGTGATAAAATTACAAATAAAAGATATTGAGCAATAATGTCTTTTGGATTATAGAATAGTTCATTTTTTATATGTTATATTACTAATTTTGTAATATTGTCTGTATTTCTATTGAAATCCTTAAGCTGAAAACACTATATAGTTGAATTTTTACAAAGTTGTAAATGTTTGATTGAATTCTGAAAAGGAAATCATTATTTAATCCAAATGTATACTTAATTTTGAAATTCCATATAATTTTTTACGAAACTTTTATACCATTGATCCTGAATGTACTAATACTTTTAAAAGATTTTAGAAGCTGTCACCCTTGCTGGAAGTGCAGACATTCCCGAGGAAATCAAGTATGTTTTAGCTGAGAAAAATCAGCTTCAGAATGAACTGCAGCGTTGCCTTCAGGAGATGCACCAGAAGGACCTTCATTTTCAGCAGATCAATTCAAAGGTAATTTAAAACAACATCCTCAATGGTTAATGTGAATCTAAACTGCTATCAACATACAAATATTTTTGTATGGTATATTGATGGTATCTTGTATATTTTAAATTCATAGTGATTTAAAACTTGGATTCTTCAAGACAACTCTCTTGGCTCAGACTAGAAATTACAAATAAAATCTCTTTAGTTATTTGACTGAGAGTTTTTTGAATTTTCTTTCTGAAGAAAATCATAGGGCACTACTAAAGTTGTGCTCAAAATTAAAAAAAAACCCCTCATTATAGACAGAAGCAGGTATATTACCTAGAAGAAGGTCTTAGTTATCTTGTACCAGTTTTTAAATGTCTCAAGAATATTTTCTGTTTTTTGATGAACTGATTTGTGCCTGTACAGATGGTAAATATTTATGTTCACTTTTGTTTACAGAATTTTATAAAAATTCCTAGAAGTGTTTTTCTTAACACTTCCTCCTCTCTTTTGTAGCCATATATTCAAAGCAAACTGGGTTTGTGTGACCTCCCAGCTGTCTTCTCTATCACTCGCTGTGTCTGTTCTCCCTGCTTCACCCAGTATTTTTTAAACTTAAAAATAGTTTCAACCAGATTTTGAAACAGACATAGAAATCTCAAACTCCTACAGGTAATGATGAATGTCTATGTAAAGAGGAAGACTCAAATGACTTTCTTTTTTTGAAAAGATGAAAAGTTCACTGCTGTCATTCATCGAGTGCCTGATAAATATGTGTATGTTGTCAAGCCAAGTTGGCTCTGTGCATTGTCCTGAAGCAGCAACCACATCTACTCAATTTTGCCACATGGTAATGAAATACAGCAAGGGAGAATAAAAGGGAAAACTTGGAGTTCTGTGTTGAGGATACTGATGACAGAGGAAATAAATACACAGGTTTCCTTATTTCTGCTGTTCATTAAAGAGCCATTTGGATCTTGTAAAACTGTGACCTTGCAAAAGATTCTTGAAGAGAGTTTGGTCATTGAGATGAGAAGTCTCAATTCTGTAATAATTTTCTGGAGGAGATGGTTCCTGAAGTTTATTTCTTTAAATGTTAATTTCTTCCAGGTTTTGCAGTCAGCAGAAGAGAATGCCATCTTGTCTGCCCAGTTAAAGGCTATGTCTCAGACTCTAAGGGATAATCAGCTTCATTACACGGATTTGCAAAATCGTTATTTAAGATTGGAGAGGGAGTATCAGACAATGCAATTGACATCCTTTCAAGGCACTGTTCAGGTAACATGAGCATGTGGAAACATTCCAAATCTTTCTTTCATCCTCATGAGTTTGCTAGTTTTCTGGCATTGAACATGATGTAAACTGTTCTTATTTGTACTGATGCTTTTGCCCGCGAAACACTAATAAGGAAGTGAATTGTCTGTATTGCTCCAAAACTTCTACTTGACTTTTCAGTTAAGGTAGGTGTTCACAGATGCTTTTGTTGTTTTGAAGTGTCTTTTTTTTTAAACCAGCCTGCAGCTAGCAGAGGTAATTTAATCATCACTAATAATTAGTTTATTAGGGATTAGTGATAATTTCACAGCAGTTATCAATCATTTTGCAAGGTGTTTGAGTAATGTTTTCACATGTGAGATCTATACATCCTATTCAGCATTTCTGTAGGCTTTGTAATCTGTCATATACATCTATAATCCTTTTTTCCTTTGTGATGTCTTTATTTTTAAAAAATCCTCCTGTACTGCATTGTTTATTCAGCAATGATCCATTAATACAAGACGCTAACGCGCTGCAAACACTAGTTTAAAGCCAGAACATCTCAGCTGCCTTCGTGTGAGCAGGTGCACATGGCACAGTGTAACAGCATGCATAGTTGGTCTCGGATTTTGTTAGCAAAATAGCTGCCTTACTTGTGAAACTAAGGTCAGTACTATATTAGTGTAGATACATTGCTTTCACTTCAGGTAACTTGGAGATTGCTGCACAGTCCTGTATAATAAAGTGTACAAGTACCCTTCAAACCCTGCAACATACTGTTCTTTCTCAACTTTCTGTTGGAAAACAAGAGATTAAATGACAGCGTAGTGGTTTGTTGCTCTATTCTGTGGTGCTTATGGCTTCTTTAATTGAAATAAAGATTTTTATGACTAGAAAAATGATGACTTTTTTTTTTTCCCACTTTATATTTTCCAGGATGAAGCTAGAGCAGAAGTTCCCCCAGGAGCACCACAGGAAAGATCTGCGGTTATTGTTGAGATAGATAATATGGAGCTAAATGAACTCAGAAAAAGGTCAGGACTGAGAGCATATATTAGCAATATTGTTTTCCTGACAGTTGGGTTTTAGAAGCAAAAATAATACTTTTCCCAAGCTCAGGTGTTTTGGGAGGAAAAAGAGAGGAGTGCAATTATAATGAATTAAATGAATCTAGTTGTATTACTGAGTTGTTATTATTTGGTGTTTTTTAAAGTTTACTTATTTAAAGATGTAATACTTATAAGTGACTTTATTTCAATACCTAATGTAAAGTTTGTCATTATATTTTTTTACAAGAAAAAATAAATTATTTAATAAAAATGAGGAAGCAACTAACTTTTTCAATAGTTAAAATACTGACTTCGTATTCCTGTTTTGTTTTAGGCTTGCAGAGACTGAGCAACAGTATGAGTCAATGCAGCAGGCTCTCTCCCAGCTGACAGAAACACTGTCAGAAGAGAAGAGGAGAAGAGAAGCTGCAGAAGAGGCTCTTGGGCTCTCTGAGGAGCTAAATAACAGGTAAATATTCTTGTAAGATGACTTCTTTTCTTTGAAAATTGCATGGCAGCTAGACTGCTACACTAAGTCCTCCTGTGGGAATGAAATAACTTGCATGTTCAGAGACCTCAAGCCGTCTTTCCCTTCCACTTGTCCCTGGTTGAATGCATGGAGATTTTCTGAGGCACTATGGCTGTCTTAAATGCAATGTGTGCCAAAAAAAACCCAGAAAATCTGAGTGTCATTTTTTTTTTTTGTTTGCTTTTACTTTTAGTGACATTTCTGATGGGAAAAAGTCGTAACTTTCTGAGGCAAATAATAGAATCTGTTTGCAAACACATGCAGCAATAAAAGTCTGTGGTCCTATATTTGTGACTCTACTGTGTTAGTAGAAATAGTAGTTTTAAAATATGTTTATCTATCTGCCTAAATAAGATCTGTACCACTGTAGTGATCTGAAAGTCACTATTTAATGAGCTAGAGGTGCTGGGTGGTTACTTTGCATAAATGAAGCATCATGAGAGTAGATTAAAAATAAAAATTGAAAAAGACCTGTCAGCATAAACCAAATCTTACTGTTTTTTGGCTTTTTTTTTTCTTGTGAGGAATCTGTCCTAGTAATTTAAGTATTTAAAATAACATTCATAATGGGAATTTGGTACTTTTGAAAAGTACTACTCTGTGCCCTCTTAATTTTTCCCCTAGATTTGAAGTAAGTGGTTACAGGTCTGTACCTACAGAATATACTGTTCAGATGGAATCTGAGGAGGAAAGGGAAGCCTTAATTATCAATCCTAGTGAACATGTTATTGTGCGAAAGGTAAGTAAATAAGCTTTTAAAAATCCTGCATTATAAGGTATTTAAAATTTATTTGCACGTTTTATGCTGCTAGTTGCAGATTGGATTGAAGAAAGCACAGAATGTGAATCTTTCGTGTTAGTCCTCCCTTTCCCTTACCTTTCCTCTGCCCCACCTGTGTCTTTTAACTCTCATTTATACTTCAGGCACAGTTTTTCTTCCTTGTAACTGGTAGTCATTGATTTTTGGGTTGGTAAACAATGGCACTAACTAGGTACTTGTATGACACTGCCTTGTATCTCTGTACATGAAAATCTGAATATGAAGTGTTCTGGATATCACAGGGGTGGGAATGCCATAAAGAGGTTCATTCAAAGTAGCATACTAAGTTTGGAAGACGTGTCTTTGATTTCTTTCTATTTGGGTTGCCCCATAATACCTTATTTATGCTCATATTAAAATGTGAGTTCCTGTATTATATACTACATCTGTAGATGATAAGTAAAATGTGTATGGACATTATTATTTTGCATCATAGCATATATAAATACATAAGCATATGTAAATACATGTATATTCCTTTCCTGAACTTTTGGGCTTTTTTTGCCTTTAATTTTTTTGTGGTAATGGTCTGTGCTGTGGCATTCATTAAAAGACTAAAACATTTGTAGTGCCCCCGAATCATCTAGTTTACAATGGAGCCGCTGCTTATCTGTCTTCATGGTTATTTATCTGGCATTTCTTTGCTTCCTAACCAGGTGAAGGGAGGAGCCCTTTCCTTCAGAAGATGGCTTCGAGGACGAAGTCTTTACTGTTCTAAGCTGCTGACCTCCAGAGCAAAATCACGCTATTTATTCCTTACATACCTGATGACACTACATATTATTGTTTTATTGTGCCTCACTGGCATTCTCTAAATACAGTGCGTTTTCTGAGTAAATTATTTTCCTATAGGTTAATGGTGTGCCAATTTCTAGAGTTTTTCACATGCTGCTGTTAAGCTATGCACTGGACACAGTTGTATATATACTTGTTATACTCTGTGAGTCTTGAGCTTCTTATCAGAAATTTGTGTATATCACAGTTGCTCCAAAGGTGACTTGAATTGCTCTTTAACAGTGGAATATTATATTTGCTAAGGAGAAAATATTCCCTTCTGTTTGCCCTATAAATGAACTGCTGCATACAATTTATTTAATATGATCTGTGAGTACATAATGATTGATTACTACTGATTGGGTTGTAAATGGCATCTTTTCTATATAAAATTTATTTTAAGAGTTTAAGCTATAAATTTTAAACGCATATTCAACTATTACTGTTTATTGGCTTCTTGATTATAACAAGGAGTTTTATAGTGTGCAATAAAGGAAGAACAACTGGACTTTTGGGTTTTCTTTTGACTGCAAATAAAAAGTTTAAGAAGTCAGTGTTCTTATGTGACTTATGTTCTTACGAAGTGTAAGTTCTTCTCCTTTGTAATGCTGACAAGATGCACAGCTGTGTCTATGCTCATAAGGAAAGCCAGTGATCAGGCTTCAGTAAAGATACAAAACTGAGATGGAACATCATCTTATATTCCTAACCTGTTGTTTCAAACTGTGCTTTTGCAATTTTCATTTATTCTTTTTTTTTTTTATTTATAGTAGCCACTTGTTGTTCAGATATGTTTGGTTACTACATATCTTTAGGGAAAACTACACATCTGCTCAACGCTTGAAACTCAATCTTAAAAAGATATAAGCCTATAGATTGTACATACCTAAGATCCAAGACATTTTTTTATAAATGAGCACAGGGTATATTTACAACTCGGAGGTCCAAGGATTTGCCTTCAGCTTCTGTAGATGCCTAATGGAGCATGAGTTCTCTGGAACTGTGCAACTATTTGCCTGATTCCAAAAATAGTTACTTGGGAGCACTGTGGTGACTGGCAGCTGGAATGAGGTTTTTTACACCCAGTGCTTACCGAATAAGCTGTGGTCTCATTCTTTAATCATGATTTCACTCTTTGCCTGTTATCTCTTATAAAGCAGGCCTGTTCTTAACAAGGGATTCCTTTATTGGCCTTTCTGGATCTTGTAGTTTACTGTGATATTTTCACGTTTGGAACTTGGGGATTTACCTGGGAGTGTTGATGTAACTATGATGAAATGGCTTTTTGTTAGTGATGACAAGTCTTTAATGACTTTTCATTCTAATGACTTTCACTACACCTGGGATTCAGGGTCAGACGCAGTCTTTTATATTACATAATAGCCCATTAACTTTTCTTGATTCTTTGCTGTTACACTCCTGAAAACCAATATACTTAAATATATACCTGAATGAGTGCGTTGTGTTTATTCAGAATTATTTCACATGGTGTAGAACATTCAAGTTAGGGCACTCTGTGTTGGTTTTCTGTACTTTAATTATCATCAGAAACGCAATGTGAAGACTATTCATTGAGCATGGAAATCAAGATTGATAGTTTGAACTGATTGGACCTTAAGTATCACTTCATTAAAAAGTTTCTTGTATCTGAGGTCTGCTGCAGTCGCAGGACAGGTGAGAGAGAGAGATTGACCCTTGACATTTGCAAAGTTAACCTCAGGTACAATTTGGTAAATTTTCTGCATCATTTGCTTTTGTCATGGAGAATGGGAAAATATTATCAACCTCTATTACCTTTGTAGATAAGTTCTTTTGATGGTTCTTTTATATATCTTGGTCTAGTGTAGGACTGGATTGTAGTATATGATAAATGTATTCTTATGTAATTGGTGTCTTTCAGCTGTAAAATGGTTATTGCTTGTGTCTTCTGAATGACATATTGGTGATTCATTCTCTGTTTTCAGCTATAATGTCACCGAAGTATTAAGATAAGCCAGCTATTTTCAATCTTTGTGACATAGAAACAACATAAACAGCTGAAACAGGAGTACTGTATATGGCAAGATTTTTGTTTGTTTGCTTGTAATTAGTAACAGCTTATGGATGGTTGCTCACAGAATGATAGTGAGCTGTTTTTAGCTATTTCTGTTAAAATGAAGCAGAATACCCTCCAGTGACAGCAGTGGACCTACAGATCTTTCTAGTGTTATTCATCTAGCATGAGGGACTTTTGTCTTTAAGGGAGGGGAGGAAAAATCCTCCATCATGAGGCAGAACAAGTTAGGGAGTGGGAAAGGATCCAGAGTTGTTAGAAATTCTGCCCTAATTTATCCAGGCGTTTCTATTGTCACTGTGATAAGCATAAGCTGGAAAAAAACGTTTCCAAAAATGGCTTGACATGTGTAGATACTCTGTGAACTCCGTTCCAGAAGCTGATATAAATGTAATGGAAAGTGAGATCATTTCATTTCCGAAGAGGCTTTTACAGTCATCTCTGTTTCCTGGGTAAGTATTACCCTGAGATGTTTTTAATGTTATAGTTCAGTCTTTCAATGCCTTGCTCGACTTGGAACTTGGTCTGGGATTTCCTAGGGCTGTAGATGTTTTTTTCTCTTTCTAAATTGTGGGTTTGGATGCTGCTTGCATCAGTCACTGAAGTAATTCCAAAGGGACCTAACATAAGGAGATTCACGTTGGTCCTTATTGCAGAGAAATATAGCAGAGCTTTCTCATCGCTCAGCTGATGAGACATGTACAATGAAATCTTTTTGATCTATCGGAAACCTTGAAGAACCAATGTGTTGTAAGTTCAGCAGCTAGTTCTGAGCAGCAACAACAGAAAAATGTATTGGTGTGAGCGCGAGGTGCTCCTGAATTTATACTGTTGCATTTATTTTTCTCCCAGCGTTTTGTACCAGAGGACTACATACGCTGTTTTTGATAGGATGAAGGCGATCTTGAAAGTTAATTGTGCTATGAATTTCAGTGCCCCCTCAACTTGCCTAAATTTGTAGCAGGGAAGGGAGGAATGGGTAGCTTTTTGTGGGACAGACTTTTGCAAGGCTGAGGCTTAAAGTTTCAAAATAGATGCGTGGTTGTATTGGAAATAAGTCATTCAGATAATCGGTCATGTGAATGGTGAAACTACATAAACATAAGGATTTGGTAAGCAGTAAATATCTGAAAAAAATAGCTGCTGCATGGAAATTACTAAGCCTAGAACTTCAGCAACTTTCAGATAAAATATTTCAGAATATTTCAGAATATTTAAGGTTGGAAGGGACCTCTACAGATCATCTAGTCCAACCTTCCTGCTCAAGCAGGCACACCTAGAGCATGTGGCACAGGGTGGCATCCAGGCGGGTTTTGAAGACCTCCAGAGTAGGAGACTCCACAACCTCCCTGGGCAGCCTGTTCCACTGCTCTGTCACCCTAACAGTAAAGATATGGCTCAATAAAAAAAAATATGGCTCAATCTAGGACAGGTTTGGAGGTTTGTTTTCTTTTTGGGTTTTCCTTCCCTTTTGAAGTAGCACTTGCAACCAGTTCTGTTTTCTTATGACAAAGCAAATCTTGCAGTTACAGGCAGATCAACAGCAGTTACATATTTTATTTTAAAATACCTCCACATCATACTTTTGATTGATGCTTCCATCCCACGTAATAGTCACGTCTTTGCTTCATAAAGGGCTTGGGAAAGGCCTGAATGGAGTGGGGCAAGGTGTACCACAACTGCTCAGTTGTCTTAGGACATATATCTATCATATATCTAAATCTTCACAGACTTCAGTGTTATTGCCATGGTCCTTGTGACAGCACAAGGGAAAACTCTTAACTCCCCAAATGTGGGGAGAACACATACATTGGTAGCAAGAGGGACCATAAGGGCAGGGAAGGAAAAAGAAAAAATTTCTTCCTCCTTGACTGCCTAAAGAGGCAATCCTGCAGTCCTAAAAATAAACAAGGAATCTGAAACAGGAGTCATAGTGAAGTTGAGGCTCTCCCTCCATGGGAGTTTTGCCACCAGTATCAATGAGATCAGGACTTTATTTGATGTGTTGGCCAACTGCTGAAGTTACCTTGGGTTCGGTCAGCGGTGCCAGCCGTGTCCTATTCTGTTTCTCAGAATAACCACTTAGATAAGGTATTTACCATTTACAAATATGGAATGGGTCCTGTAGGGAGCACTTAACAGAGAAGCTGTCATTTAAAAACACGCAACAAGCATTTCCCTGAAACTTTTTGGTAGATTATTTATAGCTGTTTGCTTAAGACTGACAACACTCAATTCCAAAAATGCCATTAGGGAACAAATGTAATATTTGAAAGAATGAATGCTCTGTATTTCTTACCTACTACTTAATGCCAAGAAACCTCAACAATGCAACAACTCCCTTACCTTAAACAGCTTTCTAGGTAACTTGTTTGACTGGACTTCAGTTGACTGCATCAAAATTTGTAGGAGAGGGTAATTGTAGGAGCTTTTTTGTTTAATCATTTCCACTGTATATTTTTACTGCTCTCCAGTCATAGCAATTTATCCAGTAGATGCAGATAATTAACTTTTAGCATATAATTAATTTACCTTTAACAAAATATCTAGAAGATGATTCAGTCTTGGAAACGATGGGTTTTCACCTACTGAGGTGCAAACAGAGGTGAATGCATATCCATTAACTGAATTTGTCCCAGGGTGACAAAGTCGATTAACAGAACATCATAGGCCTCCTTGAGGCTGCAACAGAGATTTCCCTTCTGGGACTGAAAGCTCAATGTCCTGATTAATTTGCTTCAGGAAGGTCTGTTCAAGTTGAGATTTACGTGAGTACTTAACATGCTTTGCAAGATTTAGACTATAGTAGGTAGACGTTACTGTTAAGGCATGTTTTCTGCCCCCCCCTCCGAAATTTTTTTAGTAGTTACTGTTTAAGCGATGGAGTGCCCTGTTCCCTTCCATCTGCTCCTGCCACCGCTCTTCCATTGCTGTTTTGCAGCCAAAACAGTGAGGCGCTATGTGTGACGAGGACGAAACCACTGCCCTGGTATGCGATAACGGCTCTGGGCTTTGCAAAGCTGGGTTTGCAGGAGACGATGCCCCACGGGCTGTATTTCCATCCATCGTTGGACGCCCTCGACATCAGGTCAGTTGGCAGGGAAGCGACAGTGCTGTCTATTTTGGGTAGCAAGATAAGTAAAGCATCACTGCTGTCCCCATCCAGGCCAAACTCTCACCAGCCTTTGTGGGAATGCAGCCTGTGAAGGAGGACAGGACTGAGCTGCACTGCTCAACCCTTTAGAAAAGACGTTCTCTGAATATCAAATATGGGCTACAGAAAAACAGGAACCTGTTTGGCTTGTATGAAGATGTCTTACAGGAAAAAAAACAGTGAAAAAGGATTTAAACAAAGAACGGATTGGGTTGGGATAGTCACTGGCTAAAAAATTTCATTGTACGTAAAGCAATATTAGAAAACTGCGTATATCTCCCACTGTAAATTCTAATAATAGTATTAGTATTACGGCCAATAATAATAATAGCTAATCCACAACAGTGTGTCAGCATTGTGCAAAACACACTGATTTGAAAGGGCTGGTTACTCCCTTGTTCGTGCCTGGTTTTGAAAATCTGTGAACATTTGTACTTTAGATTTCAGATTCTTTGGCTTGTAGTCCTTTAATAACTCTTATTTGCTAGAAAGCCATGAATACAAAGGAAAATTGAGATTGGCAGAGCTTTGCAAACAGGAGACAAAAAAATGAATAGTTGTGATAAGCTCCTTTTGTTGTTCCAGTAGGCACCAGCAGGCCCATTAAATTTCCCAAAATGTAGGTCTCTAACACTTCACTTTATCAACTTAGCACTAGAAAAAACAAATGTGGCTTTTCTTGAACTGGAAGACAGTCTTACTGCTTAGCTGCTTCTAATTGTTCCTTTATAAGACTCATATTTCCTTTTTTATTTATATCTAAGATTTAAATTTTCTGGTCTGTAAAAATCCTTCCCTCAATTTCCCTGTGTTCTTTTGAGGAGATAAATAGGCCTGGTTTGAGGGGCACATAATACTAAGTATTTTACAGAATGTGTTTTAAACAGCTCTGTAAGTTAATAAAGTTAAATGCCAGTTCTTGAAAACATGTCCATTCTTTAACCTCTAAAATTGTGCACTGGCTTTTATTAATGATTAGAGCTGACATGTAATTTTACACAGTTAAGCAGCTCAGTGGCTGTAATACTTAATGCATCGAAATAAAATGTATCCATGGAAGGAAAAAGAAAAAAAAAAAAAAAAAAAAAAACCTTCCATGCCAGCTGCTGATTAATAGTGTGCTTAATACGTTAGTAATATTTGGGGCAATTGTGATAGACCGCGTTAGTGAATGCAAACAAGATAATTTAAATAAAACTATTTTAAAATACACTAGTTTTCTTTCCTCCAAAATATGCCTCTTTTTTGTATAATTTAATAGATCTGGAGCGCTGTTTAGTGAAGTATATTTTTCAAAAATGTGCATTTTTGATTTTTCATGTGTTCTAGGCAGGTCTTCCAGCAAAGAGAAATCTTGCTGTTCAAAGACAGTAACAGAACTGCATAGGTATGTTTGTAGACACAGACATAAAGTAAATCTGAGGAGCAAAAAAAGAGCTTATATGTTTTTTAGTTGCAAGTCCTTTGCTTTTATTTCTTCGTACAGTGACAAAGGGCTCACCCTTTCTGGAGAAATTAAGTTCTGCCTGCCTTGCCTAGGTTCCCACAGGACATTAGTAGCACCAATTGCAGGGTAACTTTCTTCATTTTAGCAGCTGCCTTGCTCTTCCTGGGGTGTGTTTAGAAGGAATTGGCACAG
The DNA here is from genome assembly GCF_003342845.1 of Nothoprocta perdicaria. Lineage (NCBI taxonomy): Eukaryota > Metazoa > Chordata > Aves > Tinamiformes > Tinamidae > Nothoprocta > Nothoprocta perdicaria. The sequence continues at coordinate 3,399,389 of NW_020454649.1, forward strand.
GATAGATGATTATCACAAAATTCACATTTTAGGTTGGTGTACTTTTTTAGCTATGTGAAAATACTTCTGAAATGATGGTAGCAATAGCAGGTACAATATTGTATGTTATGTATTAATATGAAAGTTATGGAGCTAATACTCATACTTTGTTGTCATACTTTGCAGGGCGTTATGGTTGGCATGGGTCAAAAAGACAGCTACGTAGGGGATGAAGCACAAAGTAAAAGAGGGATCTTAACCCTGAAGTATCCCATTGAGCATGGAATCATCACTAACTGGGATGACATGGAAAAGGTATGTGTTTATTTTTTAATGCAATTTTATTGAAGCATCATCTTAGATAAGATGTCCAACTTGCTATTAATCTTCCAGCAAACCAAAGGAGAAATCCTTGAAGAGATTTTAATTTAAGAATAGATACAGTATGCTATTGCAGAAGCCCAAGTGTTGGTCAGAGCTTGGCACTCTACAGTTATTTTTTCAGTAGACTTATAAATATGCTTATTCCTTATCACATTCTATTACTTATATTAGGAACAAAAGCCGTAAGTACGAGGGACGACTTTTGCTTCCTTCGTGCCTTTACAAATGAGGTCATAGACGATGCTCACATCCTGTGCTCATGGATGACACTCTCTCTGTGTCAATTGAAGACAGAAAGACAGAGCTTGGCTTTCTATCCCTATATTATTTCTTTGAGAGTTGGAAACAGGGATTTTTCCCTGAAGTAAGTTTTTCTGTTGCCAAATTCAGTTGCTGTTTAGTATCCTGATGGTGACAAAGCTCATTTATTTCCCGTCAAACACATTTTTAGGCCTTTTGCCAGTATAATGACCTCTTGGTGAAATGTCCATTTAAGGATGTCTCAGACCAGGCACAGGCAATGGGGTGCATCCTAACAGGCACTGGAGACACAAAAGCCCAAAGGGTGCTACAGCCTGACTAAACCCCTCTGATGCCCCACTTTTCTTGATCTTTGGAGCAAGCACCTGAGTCTTTACATGTAAATACTGTGTGTTGTTTTCAGAGGCAAATCTGTGGTTTAGTCTTTTGTCATTTCCAGGTGTAAGAAAACTTCACAAATACCTCTAATATTGCCTTCTATTTTGGTGGTGAACACCACTGAAAGGAAGACAAATGGCCTGCATTGATTTGCACTTGTGCTTGCTGAGATTAAGTGTGTACGTATATCTAAACATCACATATATTAATTACTATATTATGTCAATGAACCCAATTGGATTATTGCGTCAATGGAGTGTCACAGATGAACAGACTAAAATTAATACAGATGCAATGGGAGTTTTGTTTGGAAAGAAATTGCCCCTCTCCTCCTCTAGATGGAAGCATAGTGATTGCATTTCATTATTTCATTGTTGCCTGGGAGGACAGCTAATCTATTCTGCAAAGTAGAAAGTCTACCACGTGTTTTCCCAGATATTGCTATCCCTGATAATTATCTGCATGTAGCAAGAATGTATATTTTCTTAATACAACAAAAAGGAATTGAGAGAGGCAGCAGTGGGCACTATTTTCTGTTCTTCCCTTAGTGATTGATCCTCGCGCCTAAATCCCCATGAATATCACACATAACTGTATGCCTCTTTCTGGGCAATGCTCAGTGCTAGGGCAGACTGCCCAAAGCCTGGGCAGGAAAAGGAATCTAGGCAGAGAAGTTACAGAAAGTGATGTGTGCTTTTTTGCGTTGAGATGGTGTGGGGTCTCTGAGGGTGCTCAGAGGTGGAGATTTTGGGCAGTGCTTTTAGTTCAGTAACAGCTATTAGGTATTTTATAGGTTCTTACAGGTTGCTCATTTTGCTGGTTTGGCACTGAAATTGGTGAAAGAACCACTAATGAGCAAGAATCGGGAGAAAAAGAGAAAAAAAAAAAAAAAGAGCAGTGCAAGAGAAAGATAGTAGAAAAGAGGCAAGAGTAGAACAACTTCGCTAGCTTTTACAATTGCAAATATGGAAAAATATGGAAATTACAATTTGGAAAAAATATGTAAATATGGAAAATCTTTCTTGTGAGCATTCTTGATTCATTCAGTCACGTGTTTATATGAAAATCTCAGCATCCACTGAGGCTGTTTTATAATGGACACGCACTTGCTTCTAAGTGAGGAGGGGCAGTTCTGAACGTTCTGAAGCTAAAGGAAAACCTTTTATGTACCTATACGTATTTTTCATGATTTCTAAATCATTTTCATTATTTTGACCTGAACCACAAATTTATTCTAAAGAAACTCTTGGAAATAACAGCTCTGAAACCTTCACAATATAGAAGAAAAGCTTTACTGGGCAAAGTGCCCAAAATGGAACAAAAACATCAACACAATTACAAAAGGGGCGGTCACCAACAGATTAGACTTGTGAATAAGTGAGCGAGTGTGTGTGCATGTGTACGAGAGGCAGTGAGCGAGGATGCTGTGCGATGCGTAGAGGCTCTTGTGAATCCTAAGCAGAATATGTAGGCGACGAGACGGAGCATTATTCTTCTCGTGTGCTTCAGTTCACAATATTCAAATTTGGACTGCTCCATTTTGCCGTGGATAATAGTGCGGGGCACTGTACATCACTGCCAATTTGTCCACAGCCACTGAACTGATAATGTATGGGGGAGGAAACTTAAGAATGGAGTGTTTTTTTGGCTCTGATAACTGCATAAATGTCTAAGCAAGTGTTAGAATAATCCTTCCTCAATAGCTCTTCTTTGCTGCTGCTGCTTGATTCTTATGACCTATAAAACACAACATTGGACTTTTTTTTTGAGTATTAATTATCATCAGATCTAATAGTCTGTGCCTAATCATCCCTGATATTGAGGAACACCTGCAATGTGATAAAGGTTTTGGCAGGATTCAGCTCTACTAATACTGGATTGTTCCTCACTGTAGAAATCTTCAGTAATTTCTAATTATGTGAGCAAAAAGGTTTCTTTCTCTCCTATATTCACTCCTTTTCTGACTGAAATTGTGATCTCCTATTTCTCCTAATAACTAACATACATTTTCCCTTTTTTAAATTTTGCATTACTTCTTTATGTTTTATTGAACTTATCTCTACTTTTTCTTTTGTATCTTCAAATGGACTTGGTCTCTATTAGAAATCTCACTTCAGGAAATATCTGATTTTTAGGAGATTGAGAGAGATTTGCTTTTTTAGGAGTAATAGTTTTCTTAATGAATAATTCTAGCTCTAGATGACTGTAGACTTTGGACTGTAGACTTTGGAGGCTGCAACTCTCAGTTGCAGCCTATCTAGTTTAGATAATATCTTTTTTTATTGAAGTTCATTTTAGAGTATAACAATGTCTCAAGGATATTTTATTAAACAGGTTACCCACTATAATATCCTGATGCTTTGTACTCCAGCAAAGGAGTTCCTTTATTCAGACAATGCTGGAATTAAAAATAGGAAGAAAGGAAGAAAAAATAAAAAGAAATGTAGGTTAGAAACACGTAGACAAGGAATCTTCTAGCTGACATCAAGAAAAAAATGACTTCAGTCCCCAGTGCTGTAGTCCTCAGACAGTGAGGGTCTCCCTCTACCGGAAGAACCATCAAAGCCAGTGGTGTCTGATGCAGGTAGCACCTTTCACCATGAAAAATACTTCATAGACTGTGACTAATACATTTAGTTAGTCTATAAGGAGTGAGAGTTTGATCCAAAATTTACTGAATGAAATGTCCGAGTCAAAGAGGGCCTTGCACTTATGTGGAAACCTAATAGATATATAAAAAAACATCTTAGCAGAAGCTCATGACATATTCATGGGGAAATTCAGTCTCCAAGCATCTCTTCTCCAAGAGAAATATTTCCAGATCTAACAGTTCAGTGCCTGGCCCAGATTCTGTATCAAAACACAAGGTCTGTGTGTTGCCAGTGTTCCCATTTAGAGGGGTTGATGCATGATCTGTCTAGGGAATCCTCATTGAAAGGGCTCCATTGTGTAAATTATATACTGTGATTAATAATAGCCCAATTTGACTGGTTCACTTTTGCATCTTTTTTCTCCGTTTTAGTGTAGCTACTAATATGTTTATGTATATATGTAATATACATACATACAATTTCATCGATATTATATACAATTACAAAATTTACTGAAACTGTATCTGGAAAGCCTTCCAAAGCTGAAAACCTTTCTATATAGTTCTGTTATGTGGACAGATTCTTTTCCAGGACGTTTTTCTCAACTGACCTTTCATTTTAGATTTGGCATCATTCTTTTTATAATGAGCTTCGCGTTGCCCCAGAAGAACATCCTGTGCTGCTGACGGAGGCTCCATTGAATCCTAAGGCCAACCGGGAGAAAATGACTCAGGTAACAGTCTGTTACTTTGTGGGACTGTTTTGCTGCAAATAACTTCTGCACTGAAGCATCTAAATATCTTGGATATTCCATTTTGTCCTTAATCTGGGAGATAATCCCTTAAAGTTAGTATCAAGGTGCACTGGTTAAGTTGTGAGAGAGCTGGTGTTTCCCCTGCTCATTCAATATCAATCCCCTGGATGGCCATAACATGTTTAGTGTTTGTGTTTTAAAAGCTTATATTTAGTTCAGAAGAGTATATGTGTGTGTGTATGTGGAAAAGGGGCTGGATCGTTCTTGTGTGAGTTTGTATCAGTAACACCTTTTTTTTCCTACATCTAGCTACAGAGGATGCTTATTTGTAACAGCCCAGCTCGTGCTGTAGAAACTTAGGCTTTCTAGACTGTATTTGCTTCTGCATCTAACAGAATGCCAGCTACCATATTAAGCTTTTTTTCTTTATTTATCTTCTAAGATTTGAGTAAAGACATTTCTAAAGTACATCATATTTTTTTTTTTTTTTTTTTTAGAAATATGAACTGAAGCATCTCCTCTGGAATTAGGGGAAAATGCTCAAAAACGGAGCCTTTATGTTCACTAGGGAAAATGGATTGGTCTAATAGCATTCAGTCTTAAATGATGCCTTGCTAAGCATTTCTGACATGCTCAGCCTCTGATTTAGCAAATTAATATCAGAAGTGAGAATAGACCTCAGAGGTCTATTCCTGTTAGAACCTTTTATTAAGTCTATTATCCATTGACTTTGGAGCAACTTCTTGTTCAATAGTCTGTTGTAAATTTAAATGTTGATGCAATGACCAGTAACGCAATATAAAGAAAATAGAGGGGTAAGATCACCTGGAAAACTGGGTGTGTTTCCATGGTTCCCTTTGTGCATGCTTTTGGCGTATATCAAACAGGAAGATTATGCCTTGATTTAGCAATTGTGTAAATAAATGTATTTAAGTAGTGAAGTTGACAGCACTTATTACTAGGAAAAAATACAACTTGGAAATGATAAACAACAACAAAGATTAAGAAGAGCCTCTTTTGTAACTGTCGGGAAGTGTGAGTTATCCATAGGCATGTCTTTGACTGCTTCTTTATACTATTTATACTATAATTTTTATATAACTAATACTACAACTAGTCTTTATGCTATAATGATTAAATTCTGATTTGAAGGCTTTTTAGAAAAGCTTATTGTTTATCACTTACTGCATTAAATTTGTTACATTAACAATGAAATAACAATAATGAATATATTCTTTAATTGAAAGCATACAAAAAATGTACATCATGGATAAAGATACTCGCTTATGAATTCCAAAGTCTGTTTAACTCTCTGCATTGGATCCCACTGCTGTAGGCTTTTGGAAGGGGCAGTGGTGGATGTTGTTATCACATTTCCACTCGTGATGGGGTAGCATTGTCTGGAGAGTAGATGGCATTTATTTTATAAAGCAGAGTGTACCTTGTGCTCTCCAAAGTGTGTTAATTCATTGCATGTCCTTAATAGTTTTACTTAGCAGAGCCTTCAGTTGGAAAAAGATTTTATTCCACCCACTCAAATGAGATTGTAGTGGACTAATGCACAAGATGGGAAGTCGTGGGGCTTTTCAGAAGATGATGGGAAATATGTTAATATTTCCATAGAGAGGAAAAAGATATTTATTGTATTTGGTGAGGACAAAATGAGTTCTAATGAGCTTTAAACCAGAGCAAGTGAGATTTTAGTTAGAAACCAAGACCATCCTTATAATAGCATGGGTAGAGTATGACCAGAACTGTTTGCTGGAGGAATCTGGGAATACTGTAGCAGTAGAGTTTCTGGGAAAGAACAAAAGCTTTCATGAGCGGCTGATTCTTTCTTGAGACAGGAATAGATTAGATTGTTCCTCATGGTTTCCAGCTGTATATTCAATAAATCTTCAATATTTCAAACTGATGCATTGTTGTAATCCTGCCATCAAGATATAAAAGTTATCTCAAGGAGAAGTGTCATCTTCAGTCATTATTATAAATAAAAAGCTGACCTAACAGCCTGAGGTTAATGGAAAGAAACCCTTTGAGTTAAGTGACTTTTATTAAATCCTAAAGAAAACAGTGCACTGTTCATAGAAGAGCCACAGATCAGGAGAGGACCCAGGAGTAGTATCTGTAGGACAGTGCTCATTAAAAAAAAGAATTATTGTGTCATCACTTGCTCTTTACTGTACATCCTAAAGATATCTGTACTCTTAAATTTCAGATTATGTTTGAGACATTCAATGTGCCAGCCATGTATGTAGCAATTCAGGCAGTGCTGTCTCTGTATGCATCTGGAAGAACCACTGGTGAGTCTTTCTGGAGCTTGTATTGTCCACATGTCTCTTTCGTGTGCATGCATGTTGGCATATCCATACATGAATACGTATACATATATGTATACATACATATGTATACATACATATGTGTATACACCAACTATATATTTAAAAGTCTTTCTACTCCAAAAGCTCGAGTCACTAAATGAACATTCAGTTAGTTATATGAACATTTCTGTTGTAAATAAAGTTTGCATACTAATGTGAGATGATACAGTTTAATACTGCCCTTAATTGCTCAGCACAGAAAGAAACTGTGTCTTAACAGATTGTTTCAAGGCCACAGTTCCTTCTTACTTGTTTCCTAAAGACCTGTCTTTATTGCTGATCTCTGTTTCCAATCAACGAGTGAAAAATAGCCTTTAGTTGTTAAATGAAAATATGTGGTTTAATCATTGAATTTCATTTGCCTAACTTGATGCTGGCTGTTAATTGATCATTAGAATTAGCATGGAGATCTTTTCTCATTACCATTTAGAATCTGATCAAGCATTAAGATCATAAATTACTTCTTAGCAACCCTTGCGTCTTGATAAATGTTAAAAAAATGTTTTTGCAACCTAATGTCACAATCTAATTTTATATAAAAAGAAACAAAGATCTGAGATTGTTTTATGTTTACAACTCAACTGCTTGTATGTATTTTTGATATCAGAACTTTTATTCATTCTGAGTGGAAAATATATACTTCCCTACCTATCAAAGTATGTAAGTAGCATTGCTCTGCACTGATAAATTATTATATTTTACCTACTGAGATGGTTTATTTTAACGGTACACAGATTTTTATATAGTTTTTATATTATGCCTATAAAATGCTACGATTCTTCTGAAATGAGTTACTATGTATACATGTAAGATCATTATTGTTAGCATCTGTTCAGCAAGAACAATACAATCAAAGTGCTTGTTTTATGGTTTTTTTTTTTCCAAAGAGCAGTTTCCACTTACTTTATATGAACAATTTCATCTCATCTCACATGAGTAGATCTCTAGCTAGAAAAATGACAGAACAAAATGTCAGGCAAGAGTCTCTGTTTACCAGTTTCAATTCAGAATATGGAGAATATAGTGATTTTGATAATCAGATGCTTTTCCATTTTCTTTTCAGGAATAGTTTTGGATTCTGGGGATGGCGTCACTCACAATGTGCCTATCTATGAGGGTTATGCCTTACCTCACGCCATTATGAGACTGGATCTGGCAGGCAGAGACCTCACTGACTATCTCATGAAAATCCTTACAGAGAGAGGCTACTCTTTTGTCACCACCGGTAATAAATTGTGGGGCTTTTGCACCTTGAATGCACTTGCTGTGTTAATTATCCTGTTACACTGGAAGCATCTACCTGATAATATGCAAGAAAATTCTTATCAGTAGACAGACCAGAGAAAAACAGTGGATTTCTCCTAATTAATGCTTTCAGCAGGTATGTTGTGCATCAAGGATGAAGATCCTGGATCCTTTCTCACAGGAAATCTTGCTTCAGGATTTCAATTGAGAAATTTAAGTGATGGTGTTGTTTGGTCATACTTATTTTGCAAAGGAGCAAAGTTAGGAGATAGAAATGGATGAGTCTATGGAGATTTGATAAAGGTTTGTTGACAAAGGTGTGATAATCTCTACAATATCCTGTAGTACAGGAGTATGTATTTTATTTGCATGGAAGTAGATGAAAGTAGAAAGTGTATTAGTTGAGACAATAGAGAGGTCAGGGTCAAAAACAGACCCTATGGCCAAAAGGCCACGCACAGGCCTTTGTGCACACACAGAAACATTTGGGTCTTGTCTGTCACGTTGTATGTTGATGAAGAAATTGTCTGTCTACAGCGGAACGGGAGATTGTGAGAGACATAAAGGAGAAGCTTTGTTACGTGGCTTTGGATTTTGAAAATGAAATGGCAACTGCTGCTTCTTCCTCCTCTCTTGAAAAGAGCTATGAGCTCCCTGACGGCCAAGTCATCACTATTGGAAACGAACGATTCCGATGCCCAGAAACTCTCTTCCAGCCATCCTTTATAGGTGAGACAGGATGTTTCTCTTTCTAAGGGTTTGACAGAATATGGAAAGAATACTTTAAAATTTAAAGGAAGCTGTCAGCTGTAAAGGCTTTGAGATTGATTCTCAAATGTCCTTATAAACATGCAGCTTCTATTGACTTAATCAAGTTAGTTCTTTAGAAACTTTAAGTGCTGTTGCTGCTGCTGGCCAAAGATGCTTGTCAGTTTAGAGATATCAAAATTCTAAGATAATTTCAACTTTTATAAATAAAATACATTTTTTAAGGTGCTGCTTAGAGTACTGCAGAGCAGATTATGCTTATTGACTGGCTGATTTATAGCTGCACAATTCTTATAATGATTATGTATCTAGATACTGCTTCTGTATATCAATGTATTGTATTAATCTGTAACTCAACTAAACAAGCAATATCAAATCATATATTATTTTCTAGTAGTTTGATCTGTAATGCTAAAATTTCCATAATATATTCAATGGATGCCTGACATTTTATGTGCAACTCGTGCTGCCCTTAAACATTTCCTGCTTCCTGCTGAATGGTACCCACAAGGACCGAGCAAAATGACTACAAACACTTTGGCACTATTTCCATTAAATTAGATGGCAGAGCCAGCTCTATACGTAGAAACCAATCTATTCTGCATAAATATAGTTCCAAGTTCTGTATCTAAAATACTGAAAACTTACCGAAAACTTACTATACTGAATACTGAACATACTGAAAACTTATTTCCACACAGGGATGGAGTCTGCAGGTATCCATGAAACCACATATAACAGCATTATGAAGTGCGATATTGACATCCGTAAGGATCTTTATGCTAACAATGTACTCTCAGGAGGAACCACAATGTATCCTGGTATTGGGGACCGTATGCAGAAAGAGATTACAGCATTGGCTCCAAGTACCATGAAGATTAAGGTAATATTTATGTTAATACCTGCACCAGGCAACTTACCCTTCTTTTTTTTTGGAAAGTTAGCTCTTATATGCAAATCTAAAAATGGCCTTAAGGAAACATTCAGAGCTTGCTTTAGAGTCCTGAAATTAGCAGAAATAGGCTTTTCCTCCTACTTGCAAAACAGTTTGAAAGAGTAGAGAGGGTTGTGCTGGAGTAAAGGGAATTGCTAAGGAATGGAAGTTGGTGAGATCGTTTAAAGGAAAAGTGAAACAACGGTGTTGACTGACTTGGAGCAAGAAGAGTCTGTCTGTGGATGCAACAGTGAATTTTTCATTCGAGGTGGTGTTACTGTTTTATGTTACTTTACTACCCAAAATGAAATTTAAGTGCAATTCAGAGCATCTTTTTATCAGGCAACAGACTGCCTTCTGAACAGACAGGACGCCAAGTGACAGAAATGGAAACAGGAACACACAGAAGCAGTGATATGTCCACTGTATCTTAACAAACCAGAAACTAAGCTGGGAATAACCTGTAGGTTTGCTAGCCTTGTAACTAGTACTTGGCTTACTAGGACATTGCCTCTCAACCAATTTTTTTTTTTTTTTATTTTATTTTCTTACTTCAACTATTCAATCTTTAAAAAGAAGAATCTCCATTTTGTTCAGTGTTGTCCCACCGGTGGAAGCTTGGCTTAATTACTTGGCTTAATTTGGGACTCAGTTTAGTTAATCTTGTAAAGTTTTATTTTTCTTTCTCGTATTTTTAGTTTTGATGAGCGCTTTATGGGACATCTTCACATATCTCGTGACCTGCCATTATTTGTCTGCTTTCAGTAACACAAAAGCTCTGTTGACTTGAGCTGAAGACAGCAAATGTGGCTGCCTTTTTACCCTTTAGGTGCTTTAAGTCAGCTTTAATACAGGGTGTTTGCACTGGTGTGATGAGAGGATTTTCCCCTAGCTATTTGACCCAAAGCGATGTTACTGCGTTGTCTACTTGTCACGTTGCTTACAACAGGTTGTGCTTCTCTTCTAGATGATTGCACCTCCAGAACGTAAATACTCTGTCTGGATTGGGGGCTCAATCCTGGCTTCTCTATCCACCTTTCAGCAAATGTGGATCAGTAAAGATGAATATGAGGAAGCGGGCCCCTCTATTGTCCATCGCAAGTGCTTTTGAAGGCTTCCATCATGGATTGTCCGTGCCAAGTGTGCTGTTCCCCTGCATATCGCCTGCCCTCATTGATCACAGAGGGAACTACATGGTTTTACTGCTTTTCACCTGTTATAAAATGCACTACATTATGTCATACTAACCGGTATATTCTAATTTTTAATGCTAAATTGAGATTAACATTTTTGGGGAGGGGGCTGTAGCTCCAAGATGAATAACAGTATTTATACATTTATGTAGCATCCTGTTCAGCCCCGCACTGAGAATTGTGCTGCCATTCAGGAGTTAGCACATGATGCTCTTATATGTTAGTCTCTGCTAATTGATAGTTCATCTGAAGCATGCACATAATAGCCAATTATTTCAAGCCCAAACACAATGTGAGATCTAGGTACTGTCTGTTTATTTTATGCAGTTAAGTGATACACAGGATTTTGCTAAGGGGACGGGTATCAATATGCATGTCTTCTTTCAGTACAACTTGTGTGGATTTCTTTTCCTTGTATTCTGTATTGCCTCTGCCTTCCTCTGACCACCACTCCCAACAGGGAAGAGTTTCAACAAGCTGCATTAGATTTAGGTACTTGCTTGTAATGGGTTAACTTGTTGCCTTCTTCATTTTTCTCCTTTCCCAAGCAGTGGAATGATGTTTCATTTACTTGCTTTTGTGATATTTGTGCCGTCCTAACCTAACGATTACTGAGTAAATCATCTTTTAAGTATGTTAAGAAAATATTCTGGGTTTAATGGATCAATAAAAGAGTAATTATCCATGTAAGGCTGATGTGGTTTACGTTAATTTCATACCGAATATACTATCTGTTAAACATAGAAATTAGTCATTATTGTTTTGATTTTGTTATGAAAACTCTTTCATTTCCTCTGAGCATTCTAAATAAGCATTTGTAAATGAAAACAGAATTGCTTCACAGTTTCTGTAAAACTTGTATCTGTTTGTATGGCAAATTTCCATAAAGTTTTTGTGATGTGTTGTATGAGAGAGGAGAGCCAACGGTCATGTTTTAGTGTTTCAACTATCAGACGAGTTCACTGTTTATGATGCTGCCTGCCTCAGGTTCTGAACTGATGGACATGTAAGGCTTGATGTATGCTTTGTATTTTAAGTCAAATCTGTCAAGTTCTTGCACTGTGAAGTAGCAGATAAGATATATGCTTTTTTATAAACAAATATTTGTGAGGCTTAAGGATGTAGTCACTATCCCAAAATACCATAATGTGCTCAGCTGAGAATGGGATGAATTCCAGGATTGTTCTTGTGCCATTAACTGTACAACGTGTGCATGCATTCTCCCTCCCCTGGTCTGTCTCTGCTATGCTTTGTATTAATGCCTCCTTAATCTGCCCTAGATGGCCTTGAAGTAACCATTGCCGGAAAATATACTATTTTCCAAAGACAGGAAAAAGATATTACTTGTATTTACAGATTTTTGTCTCTCATAGCATGAGTTAAACTAGGAGGAAAAGCACATTTTTACTTGCTTTTGCACAACTAAGTTTTTCTTTTTGCAGGTTTTTTTTTTGGGTGTAGAAAACTTATTTAAGGACCACAGCATTTCAAAAACATTGAAGAAGCCAGGGCTGTTGCAAATATTTCCTGTTATCTGTAGAAACAGCATAATGGACAGTGTCCAAGTGCTATTGTTAAGGGCAATAAATGATTAAGTTATCTCAAATCAGATGATATTATTGTAGCAGTATTGTGCCCGTTTTTTAGCTAAAACTGATGCTACCAGGTACTCCTGTGTTAACGTAGGATAGAATATTTGGTTGATGTATGTTCTGCTGTCTTTGTGTAATAGCCTTGCGTGGACGTTTGTGCAAATGAGCAAGGCTTCAAACATGAGGGCATGCATATTCCTGTGTGGAAAATAGAGAAATGCAAAATTCCAGAAAGATTTCATTTTCATTCGTGTTTTGAACTTGGAACTCTGATTTCTTCATCCAAACACTGACTGGAGCAGTGGTTGACTTCCTTCAAGAACTGCGTTACCAGCCTGTAACTCAGATGTGCTCACAGTCCTCAGGTAGCATAATGTTCATAGCTGCTGTTCTGTGCAGGTGTAACTAACTGACTCTACTACCATTTAACCTTTTCTTTTTTTTTCTTTCAGACATGAATGAATTGTATGTATAGCCTCATATCAGTTTTGTATCATGGGGTAAGAACTGCTATATAACGAATCTTCAGGATGTTTTAAAGAACTTTATCAATTCTGACTAATGCTACTTCCAACAGTGGGTTATCTCATTTCTTTCACCAAATAGTCTCTTAATGGTAAAAGCTAAAAGGCCATTAAGGTACTGATTCTTTAAAGGCCTAAAGTTATCTAGCACAGTGAAAGGAAGAGAGCAATAAGCAAGAGAGAGATTGATCTCACCCTCATTCCCACTTTTGAGTGTCAGTCAGTTCAAATTGTCAGCATCCACATGTTCTTAAGCAAGGGTAAATCATTGCAAATTTCTCAGCTTCTCAATTAATTTCAGTTTGGGTGTTTTAACTTGGTCCTAGCTTATGTGATTGCTTGCTGCTTAAGCTGCTGATAAAGTGGATACATATAGAACTAACACTGTCAGCTGGTCTTATCACCTGTCTAAGGAACATATCTTCTGTGTTAATCTCAGATTCATGTAGGTGTGATGTTCAACAGCATAATCTTATGTTCTTGTATGTCTGAAATTTAGATACTTTTATAGTTCCCTATATTATCAAAGCAAAATTCCACCTAGTTTGCTAACAACAAATTTGTCCTGGCTTTATAAATCAGTGCTCCAGGAGCTAATAGATTAGCCAGAAAAGGAGACTTTCTTTCTAAAACGTGCTCAAACTTCGCTGAGGCTTTCAAATCAACTGTGGGATCAAAGATCCAGATTTATTGTGATTTTATCATATATATATATATATATTTAAGTATCAAATCATTTTCTTTCTTTTGACATTACTTGGCATGTGTGGAAAAAAAGGTTGAAGAATGGAGTGCACTACGTGACCTCACAACAGCAGACTTTTTAAAAACCCTTATAAAAATGAAATGTCTGATAAAATGAAGCAACAAGTCAAAATTTTAAATAAAAAAGGAGACCATATTTTAGATTTTGTAAATATATGTTGTTGATTTAAACACAATAGAAATATCTTCATTAGATTTCATAATATTCTTGCAGAAACAATTTATTAATGTCCTTTTTAGTTAGCTAATTTTATTACTAGTCTGAATAAGAATCTGTTATTGACAGTGACCTAAATTTATTAGAAATTAATTAAATTGCATTTTTTAAAAAAATCCAACTAATGCAAAAGGGAAAGTAAACAGCTTACATGGGGAAATACAGTTTCTCTTCCTCATTGCATATTTTTCTCCGCATCCACCATTATATCTTTCCTGTCTTCTGTAAGAAGTGTTGAGTCCACATAGAACAGACACTAATACTATTGCATTGGTGAGTATAGTTTATACAAAAAAAAAAAAAAACCCTCTCTCTGATTGTTTATGCTCTTTTACAAGTTCTTCTTTGGATGCTAAATATTCAGAACTCATCATAATCTCTTGCACTCAAGTTGTTTACCTTCAGGATGCAACAAAACAGATGAACATCCAAGGCATTTGTAGTTATTCTGCACGTAGCTGTAAGTGTTCTCTAGGATATTCTTCTTTCCTTCCTTCCGCTGGTCTCCATCTTTCATTCTCCAGAACAAAACCCTGTTCCAAATTCTTGGTTGGTATCTGTAGCTATAGGCACAGCTGGGGCTGAGGCTTGAGCTCTCGGGGGCTAGAATATGTATTCTCATTCTGCAGCTGGTTTCTTTTTCAACATGGAAGTGCCTGATTATGCTCTGAATACCTTCCTAACAATCTGCATGTGGAATCTTATTCAAAATTAAAATGCATTTTGAAATTAGAATTAATTATGTTCTAAGAACGAATACAGATAAAAATAAGAAAAACTATTAAGCTACTTCTGTGATTTGGCAGACCTCTGCTCCTCTGAGAGGAAGTTTATGTAGCCTCCATACAAGTCCTGCTTTTATATACCAAGTTTTACATAACATTATAGCAATCCTACAGAAACTAGGGAGTCACCCTGGCCAAGGAAAATGTTCTTTGTTGGTTCCAAACACTCAAATACTGTTACCCACTACTCCTCTCTTATCATTTCGCCTTAACAGCATCTTTAAACCCAAGGAAATGTTACATTTATCCTTTCAATGTGGAAAACTAGTTTGGCTAATGATAAATGTCTGTTGTTGAAAGAGCTACTATGGAAGCTATACCTTCTTTAAAAACATTCAAACCACAATTCTCTCAAGTTTAGGAGCTAGGTCTCTAAATTGGTGCAAAAACCTAATAGAGGTGGTGGGAATGCTGACTAAGCACACAATGATGTGGGCTGTAATATGCAAAGTGCCTTACGTGAAGAAATGCGCTGTATAAAGAGGATATTTGTATTTTGCAGAAATGTAAGGCCACAAAATTCTCCCATCCTCAGTCGCAATGTGCAATGTATATGGACATAAGCTACATAGAAACATCAGTGCCCCTAGAGAAACAGAGACAGCTCTTATTGGGACATGCACTGCTTGTATTTTTTTCTTGTTCTTTCAACAGTTAGGTTTTCTTTGCAGCAAAGCATGCTAGAAATGCAGAAAAAGACAATCATGTGTCTGAGAAAAGCTCAATACTTTGTATTTACCCTGTTCTCCTATTGTTTCAAAGACTAGAAGTAGGATACTATACAGTGATATGTATCCTATTCTAGGATATTTCAGCTGAAGGAACTGATCTGTGTGATTTTTGACAAAAAAGAAAAAAGAAGAATTATTCAGGACAGGTAGAATCAAGCTATCATAAACCTAGCAAAGCAAGGAAATTTATGCCCTTTTCCCTGGTATTTGAGATTGTGAGAGTGAGGTTCTCCAATGGATGTTTTTTCAGACTGATGTTGCATTAGAGACACGTAGTGCCCTGCTATGAGACTCTCCCCTCCGAGCCCTGCTGCTCTCAGGGGCACTAATACCTGGCTGTTCAAGTAGCAGTCTTCAATGTACTTGAGGATTTGCCAAGTTTTCTGAGCTTCACCATTACTTTTTTTTTCTTCCCCTTTCACAATGGCTATATTGTTAAATGAGTTTTCATCAGCATTCTCAAAGTTGTTTTCTGGAAACGTGTTGAATAACATGTCACTTCAATAACCTATTTTCCCCTATTCCCTTTATGAAAGAAAACTTTGTCACCAGGAGCACAATGATAAGGTGGCGGCTAGATTTGAGGCCTGAGTCATTGATTAACAATTGCTGAAACTCCTTGTCTCTATTTTGCTTGCGTCAATTTTAGTTGAAGATTCTGATTTCTGTTGCAAATCTACAGCTGGAAAATCCAAATTAGCAGTTCTGAGGGAAAGGAGACAAGAAGTATAATACAGCAGCAGCCAGCAATGAAAGTTGCAAGCTTTGACATGAATTAAATTTGCAAAGGCAAAAGCTGTGGTCAGGAGCACAACAAGCTAGTATGGAGGAGAATGTGATTAATGAGTATTTTTTTATTTATTTTTAAGACATGTTTAAGGTTAACTTGGTTGTGAAAATGGGTCTGTTGGTGTTATGTCTTGTTGAATTTTAATGTAGGAAGGTGTCCTGGCAGGTCTTCTGAACACTCGACAAACAGTGATACTGATCTGACATTCAATTGAATAGAAGTTTGGGATTGAATTAAAATTGGGAATTGGGATTGAATGGTGAATAGCTTTAAAAATGTTCTGAGAAGCATGGATCATTTACATCTCCCAGTGTGAGACTATAAATCATCAGGATTATGGCTTTTTAAATTTTAATACAGGCTTGCCTTCCCTGGAGAAAAGGACCAAAAGGGCAATGTATGATAAAAGAACCGTGGAGAAACTCGCACTAGGTGTGGACAGCAAAGAGGAGCGATTTGAAATCCTTCACTGCTTGCTGTTGTCATACTTTTCCCTGATCAGCTGTCTTGTTCGGTATGGGCTGGAAAGAGCAGTGCCCATCGTTAGCCTTAACTTGATCCCTGGGTTTGCTTCCCCTTCTCCTTCATGCAGAGCAGCCTTTCAGCGGCTGCTCTGTGTCTCCCTTTCTCCTTGAGATGGTTTCCCCATAGAATGCCATCCCTAAGGTGTGATCATACTCTGAGCTCTCTGATTAGGCATTTGTGCTCCCAACTAATTGCTGCCCTGATTACATAACAAGCTAAATGATCTTCATAAAGTCATCTACTTTACATTTTTTATACTTGTGAAAATAATAAAAATTTAAAAGAACAAGGAGGCCTATGCACCTTACTACCTTGTTTGTGAAGGCTCTCCCGTTCCACAGTAAGAGATTTATTAGCTTGGACCCCATCTGTTTCTCTCCTGTATCTGGTTATGACTGCAGATGCCTTACTCTGAGTGCACGAGTCTGCAGCAGCTCATAAAGCTTCTGTGATTTTTATTTTAAACTCTGGAGTCTCAATTCTTGGGCAATTTCATGCTATAGCTGGAAGCGCCTCTGTGACTGTGCACTTTTTGCTGTATTTGAGGGAATACCTTAAGTGGGTCTCATTCTGCTTCTCTCATATGTAATTTTCTATGCTAACACTGGCTGTTAGCGACACTGAAGGTGATGCTGATATTGGCCACTTTTCTATAGTTGATTGCAATGTCCAGGTCTGAATTCTGTGATTTTTATCCTCTCATTATGTTTTACAGGACTCTAGTGATACTGAATGGTGAGTGTTGACAGTGTCACCTATGTCATTGGATATATGTACCCATTTCTCTACACAGCAGTGGGCAAATGAATGAATTAGCTAGAGCTTTACCTTACTTTCACAGAGAAAAGGCATTGAATAAATGCTGAAATTTCAGCTTGAGTGTGTTAGTATCGAAAATCCTCTCCTGCTTCATTACATACACACAGCAATCTGATGGGGATCTGCCGAGTTTGTCTTCTGAAAACGTCACTAATGTGGGTTAATTCTACTGCTCGTTTCTGCTAGTATTTTGCTGTTGAACCTCAGAAAGTTGGAAATGAGGTAATTTGCTGAATAAATGCAATTCTTTGTGCAGCTAAACGCTCTAAGAGCTATCGAGGAATGTTGCCTTATGGTGGCTCTTTCATTTGATTAGTCTTGTAAAGAGCATTTTGCATGGCAAGTTTCATAGCAAATCGGTTGCTTGGCTTTCCCAGAGAACGCTGAATTAGTGTGATGTGGCCCAGGGATGCAAATGGATCTCTCTCATCAGCAGTGATGCCAGGGAGAACACAAGATGTGTTTCCAGGACGACCGCCAAAGTTCCTGTGCAAGTGCAACGAAACACAAAGACTCAAAGGGCAGTTTATGAAGAGCAGGATCAATTCAGGGAGAAATCTGAATAGCAACATGAAAGTTCTTTTTTAAAAGGTAAAACTCAACCAACATGAAAGTCCTCATGGAGACCTGTTATTGAGGCTAAGCAACAGCCCTGTTGCTATTGCATGCTGCTGAATACTTCTGATGGTCTCAGAAGTAGAGAAACAAATACAGTTTAAAACATATGCGTGTCACCTTTTCACATATCTGCTCTCAAAGTTATTCATGCAACTAGCCAGCTATTGACATAAGCCAGACAGCTCTTTCTTGCTTGCTGTCCAGGTCCCATAGTCCTGTAACTTGAGCTAAACTGGGTAAATCCAGAGCAACTGGACACAGCAGTTTATGGAATTGTTTGCTTCATATATTTTAATCTCCGCTCCTTGCCAGTGGATGTCACACTTACACTACAAAGGCATAACTCATAAGATGACTTCCTACCTCTTCTAAAACCTTATAGACATCCACATCTCTCCTTAAGAAAAGCTCTGTGACCTCAACAGGACTTTAACCAGAAGAAAAATAAGTTTCAACCCTGACTATATATTGAAAATAGGATTGCATTTTCTAATTTATGAAATCAAACCAATGCCTTAAAGGTGTGAGAAATTCTACTGAAGAACTATCAAAATTCTTCGTGAGAAAAGCTTTCTCCCCAACTTAGTAAAATATTTCAATGAAAATATAACTAGACACATATAATTCAATACCAGGAATAACATTTTAATCAATACTCCATCAACAGAACAAAGGTCTCCTGACTTTGCCAGGCCCTTGTGGCATTATGTATGGGGCAGTATGTATTCTGTCTCAGTGTGACCTCATGACAGAGTCATTGAAAAGCAGCAATGTGGTACTGCTGTTTTGTTCCTATTCCCTGAGAAAAGCAGCGTCAAGGTTATTATATGACTTTGTTAGATTGTCTGTGAAGACACTTAAAAACAAATACAACTTGAAAGGGTACTCTGCAGTTTATGAAGCTGTTATGAAGACAGGTCTGTGTATTGGAGAGGTTATTTCTATTCCCCACGGCACAAGAAACTTAAGAGACTTTGTTAAAACAGCCTGGTAATTCATTATCAAAATCGAGGTCTCCTGGGCTGGTACCAGAAATACAGAGCCACTTTTCTTTTTATGTTTCGCTATGGTAAACTGAAGGATTAAAAACATCTCCAAAACCTTTGTAGAATTAGTGGTTAAACATTTCCTTTGACTTCACTGGCCAAGACATTTCCTTTGAAATTATTTCGTAATAGAAACTAAAACTAGATTGTTGTAGTATTTAAAGCTCTTGAACTTGTTCTGTGAGACTCAAGTAAGTAAAAAGTTGGCAGCAAACTTTCTTTTCTGCAGAACTATCCTGTTAAATTTAGTCAATTATAGACTAACCATCCTACTGGCATCACAGATGTGTTAATTACTATGTTTAGTTGGACTGTGTTTTTTTGTTTGGCAATGTATTTTAAAGTATTCTTGAAGGCTAAGAATCTGTAAGGTATTTCAACTGAATCTTATCTGACAGAGAGAATACTGTCTCCTGCTTTTTATCTTTGACTAGGAATCGCCAACAGAGAAAACCATCTGATGCAACAATTTGAAAATAGAGTTGTAGTTCAGACATGTCTTAAGCTGTTTATGCCTAACACAAACAGCTTAAATGCTGTAAAATAGCCCTGCCTTCTCAGAGGCACAGAGTCTGCACTAACTAAAGCTTGAACCTTATGATGGCATGACTTACGATTACCCCCTAAAAGCATGAATTGGTTCTGGAACCCCATGAAGAGTTTTGGGGCGTATTATCAGCTCAGGGTGCAACCTTCCTCTGATGATATTCCTGTGAGGTGTGGGAGGGTGTCTGCAGTGGTGCCCTACACGTTACTACTGCAGGAAATATTGACTGCCTGTGTATACAGATATTAATGTCCCTTTGATAAGAAGGGGTGACCATCGGTTGCAAACTAAAGGGAACCCCTTTATTTGGGCAAAAGGATTCAGGAAGATGCAGAATTATCTTCATGTCCTGTGTTGTCTGCTGATAGCCCCGGCTATTTCTTCCTCGATGGCAAAATATCTTCAAGGAATGAACTACTGAGCACACTGTGATAATTCACCTATTGAGTGAAAGAGAAAGGTGAAAGAGAACCTAGATTATATTCCTGAAGCCTCCTGCTTTGGCAATACATATGTAGCTACAAAATTGGGAGCAGTAAGATTTCTAGGATTGCTGAGGCTTAGCAAGAGAAAGGATGCTAATTTATATAGCACTGCACAGCTGAACTCTGCTCCTTTCTGAAGAGAGTGTCTGGTCTCCTACTGACACTATCTTCTGTCAGGAGATGTTAGAAAAGCTGTATTATGAGCTGTTACAACAGTGGTAGCTGGGGTGAAAAAACCTTTTCTGTCTTGATAATTAGGTGGGGGCTTGTCTAGTAGAACTGACATGCAAAGAAAGGAATTCAGAGAGCCGAGTTTCATGGTAGGAGGTGGGGAGGGAGGAAAGAGGAGACCTTCAGCCATCTGCATTCAATGTGGATGCAAATGGAACGTTTCAGACTCCTGCTGGCAGCGGCTGCAGAAGTGGCATTTTCTAGTCATCCTGGAAAAATGCATTATAACATAAATTTCTTATTTTCTGTTTATTTTTTTAGGAAGAATTTAAGAGAATTAAACATACTACCTGAGTGATCCTGGAGGCAGAAATTTTGTATTTAGACCAAAATCTGTTTGGATGAGGCGGTAAGCAACCATGTGTTGCTTGGGAGTGGCAGGTGAGTAGGGATTAAGTTATTTGGGCCTTATATTTTTTCTAGGCATATGGTAATGTGAGAGCCGTGTTGAGTGGTAGGTTCAGCTCAGTAGATGTTCTTCTGTTATTAAGCACAAAGTGGGGAACTGAGGAAGCTAATTTTTTTTCTTGGCTCAAACAAGTTTTTACTAAGAAGCCACTGGCACAGGTCTTCCAGCTGACTGTGGCTAGGAGCCGTGATGTACACAGTGATGTAAACATGACCACAGGGCCCTTCCTAGGCTGACTTCTAAATTTTGCTCATGCATGATGTATGAATAGGACACCATCCTACACCGAGGTAGCCTCATCTCGCAGGAATGCCTTGCATATTTTATTCATACCGACTTAAGTGGAAGAAACACACTTTCAGATTCCCAATTACTATTCTTCAAAACCTTTTTGTTTGTTTTTGTTGAAAGCTATTACTATCAATAAAAACACACAAATGCCTTCAGTTACATAATCAGCTAATATTTTTGTACAAACGAGTAGAGTATAAATCTTTTGTCCATCTTTTTGAGAAAAATCTTGGAGGATCTTTTGCGGTATTACTTTAAGACTTCATTTACAACTAGTTTAGAATTGGACAGTCTTGTCAATCATTTTTTTTTCTTAATAGAAACAATGATTGGATACTTTAGAAACAATAGAGGATATTGTTTCATAGAAACAATGAAGGATACTTTATCCTTCAGATAATACGTTGGTGTATTGTTACAAATGATGTTATGGTTGTTACACATTGATGGCCTGAGAGAGAGGACTTTCTGAGAGCTGGGGACACTTAGCATTTTTCAGGGGCAAAAATGGAAAAGCACCAGCGTAATCTTTACATGAAAACCATCCTACCTTGTACTGTGTGTTTCTGTTCCTAAACTGTTCAATAAGTCTTAATAGCTCTACTCAAAAATGACAAATAGAGTCTCACAAAAAGAATCAAGCTCAGGACACTGTGTACTTTTAGGTTTACTTATATTTTATTAGGTGAAAAAAAAAACCCACACACAAAACCCTGATTTTGTGCTAGATTTGGTGGCTGTCCTGAAGGTGGTGACACTGGCCAGCTTCCCCTGCACCTCAGTGTGTTGTAATCTGGTTATTCCATGATACTGTGAGTTTAGGTATGCCCAGCTTGTTTAAGTAATCCCTGGACTAATCTTGCTCCACCATGGGTAAATTCAGACCAAGTGCTTCAGAGCTTTACCTAAAAAGGTCTTAAAAACATCCAAGGACTGAGATTTTACAACCACTGTGGCCAACCTATTCCGATGCTATGTTGTTATCCTCAGAGTGATTTTCCTCCCTCATCTCCAGTCAGAACGTACCATTGAGAACCTACCTCCCTTCTGTAGCTTAGTATCTCAAATCTGACTTGACTTCAAACTGAGTTCAGGAGCCTTGTCAGCTCAAGCAGCCTCTTCTCCTCTGTTCTCCTCCTCAACCATACCTGTCCTATAGCCATCCAAATGGTCGCATAGCCTAACAAACCTTCCTAGCAATTTTGTTAAAGAAAAATTTGTCTTTAATAAGTATAAATTTGTCTCCAGCTTTTCTTTTTCTCCTGCTATGGCTCAACACTTAATATTAGAGCTTTTCATCTTCATTAACTAACACAGACATAAACTAATTAATTAATTATGCTTGCATATTCCTCCATTAAATTGCTAGTCTACTAAAATTTATCCTTTCTATTCCCGTAAGATATTTTATATCTTAGTAAGGTCTTTTGTTAATCTTCTCTTTTGCACAGCGTGTTTAACCTTCTTTCACTTACTATTTAGGGTCATTAAGACTTATTACCTCATTTATCCTCTCTTGAACCTCCTTTGTTGTCCATTTTTTTTCTTCCCATAACCAGAACTGTGTAGTTGGCCCAGATTCTCATCTTATTAAGTATAAGAATCAGGAGCAACTGAATCAGGGCTATTTCCACTGAAAATCAGACTACAGGGACTCTGTCTGAAATTCAAACCAGATTTTCTGGTCCATATCAAGACATTATGCTATATGCAATTGTTATGCTGTATTTTAATATCTGTCATTGGAAGTTGGGAAGGTATTACAGGTTTTACACTAGAAAATATGTGAAGTGTATTTAGTTTTGGGGTCTGCACTTAGGAAAGAATTTCAGAAATTTGGAAAGAATGGGAAAAAAAATTCCAGGAATGATTTGAAGTCTCAAAATCCTGACCAATAATGGGAAACTAAAGAAGTTTAATGTGTTGCAAGATAAAAATAAGAAGTGACTGAAGAACCCCTAGGGAGGATATTGGGAGATTTTGCTCTGAAATCCAACAAACAAAGACTCACCAAAATCTAGATTTTGAAAAACTGACAGACCGACTAGTTCAGAGTAGACTTAAGATTCACTGGGATTAATTAATCAGCAGATCAATTAACCCATGGACATACAAAATTTGTTTAAGTATTTAAATTCAGACTCTTTTCTGTACATATATGGACTTATTCAGTCAGAAGTTACTGGTTAAGATTCTTTGGCAATGAATTATGTATGAAGCCAGAATAATTCATCACAGTCTCAGCCTTTAAGTTTAGACTCTAAACCCCATATTTTCAAAACATCACTTTTTTTTTTCTTCTAAATATGTGGATATCGTGGTAGCATGGATATCAGCATTTTACCTTATTTTTGATAAAACAGCATCACCTATCTTTGGACTATCACCCACATGGATTCCCAAGAGTTTTCCAGGATGCAGTAGATATGCAGAAGACATCTTCTTATCAGTAATACAAGATCCTTTACTCCTTTTTTTTCCTGAAATGTAAGACCTCTTATAATTTATTTCCACTTCTTATTATTTGTCTTCCATCATGACATTATACCAACTTAAATTTGATCCTTCTGGTTGCTCCCCCTCTCATGTTTAATTTCCAGCTGGTTATTCTATCAAAAGTGTTTTCTACAGGCCATGTAATTATATCCACATATTCTCTCCCTGTAAAACCTTTCCTGTTACTGCTGCTTCTTCAATGAGGCAGTACAAGATTTGTTAGGCAAGATCTCTGTGGGTAAATGCATGCTGACTGTCTGCAATTTAGGTATAATTTGCTAAATGTTCCATACCAACTATTTTATACTATTCTCATTATTCAAATCATGCTTGTAGAGGCTTATAGTCATGAATTTTGTCTGGATATCTATAATAAATGTAACACCAACTCTATCCCACTATGTATATAACCTCTGTCCAGCCTGTCTGTTCTGCCTGTCACAAGGACCTATTGCTGCTATTAACATTTGGCTAATTTTTGCCCAGCTGGAATTTCTACTTACCATTTATTTTTTCCCTCTTTCCTCTTTTCACTGTATGCCGTCCATCCTTACTATCTTTATGAACAACGAATTATAGGATACATTTCATATGAAGCTTTAAATCTCTTAAAACACGTTTATTCTATTTCTCTTTATTCAAGCTATTTTTTTCCTCTAAAAACATCTTTTCTTTCATCTACCTGTTGCTCCTAGCTTGTGAGCATGTCCCATGTCTTAAGCATTTGGCTCACGTCTTTGTTGATGGCATGGCCTTATTTCTCCTGGATTCTAATGAAAATAGATGTACAAGGAGTTATTTGTTCCTGAGTGCTTGTTATGCCTCTTTTATTTCATCCAGGATTTCAGAGCTGAAACTTACTGCATCCTTGTTATAATTTTTAATGCTACTTGCAAAAAACCCCAACCCTCTCCCCTGTCAACCCCACCTTGTGATTTTAGGCTGTTGCATTTAGTGAAGGATTGTTCTTCTCTACAATTCATGTCTCTGCTATTCAAGCGTTGTCTGATATCATAATCTCTTGCTAATGCATTGATGACCCATTTTTATTTTGTATCAAACTGCTCAAAGACAGAAGAAGGTGAGACCATCTGAGAGCGCCTCAGTGATTAATTGTTCTGTGCTGCCCGTCCCAGAATGCAGACTGAAACTGGAGCGCTCCGGTTCCCAGAGCTAAACTCTCAGAAAATGGTTTGGGCTTTCCTAATAAGAAACAGAAATGCACACCTGCCACTTTATAGCTGAATGATTTTAAAAATACTGAGTTGTTTCAGTCAGATCAAAGCAACAATGGCTTCAGATGTAGTCATTTAAAGATGTTTATATTCACTTCCCTTGGTCTCCATCACATGTAGCGTGCTCACATTTCAGTTTAAAGACACCAGTGGTAACTAATTTTCATGTTTTTGACTGTATGAGACCATTGTGGGTAATCTGTTTGTTTGGCACAATACTGGTACTGGGGAATCAAGCAAGCTACAGGGCTTGTACCACTGTTCTTCAGCAACTTGCTGTCGTGCGTGGACCTGTTTTCAGACAGCGAGCAAAGCAGTTTCCCCTCTGTATAGACAGGTCATGGAATCATACAGATACACAGATGCTTATATAGCTGTAAAATAAGTGACACTGAAATCAGCAAGTGTCTTCACTGGAGTGAAGTTAAATGTTTAAACAAATATTTGCAGAAATTGAGGTAGAACAGCCATACTTTCAGCAGAGAGGCATAAAAACTGCTTTGAGCAGATGGGAAGGGACTCTCCAGAGGGTCATTGCAGCATTCTCCACATACAGTGCTCTGACTGAATGGAAAAAGAGCTCACTTGGAATAACACTTAACAGGAAAAGTGACAATAGGAGCTGTAGTCACAACCAGGGCCCAGAGCAATCCTTAAAAACCCTATTAGTAAGTTGGTTGAAAAATCCTATGCAGTGACTTAATCTACTTTAAAAGAGTCCTTATTTATCTATTTGTTTTCTGGGAGGGGGAATGATGCAAGAATTCCATCAACATCCGTAGACATAATTCAGGACAATAAGCTCAGGATTCTTTACAAACTTACTTTTCATTGCCTTTAAAAGCCTAAAAACACATAATTCATTGTCAGGTTTGCAGGTGTTGCAAACTTCAGCAGAGATGCTAAGCAAACTTAGCATGTGTAGCAGCCTTCTTGCCTTAAGACATATAGTGGTTCTATTTCTGCTGCTCGGGTTTCAGAGAATAAAGCAGTTGATATCTATGTATAACTGTTCTTACAGAGGATGGGAAAGTTGAGCACTTTAATTACTTAATGTCATAAAGTATTCCAAGAAGCTAAACTAGCAGTGTAAAACTATTCATCACTTGTTTTAAGATAGGTAGCATATAGGGTTAAGGGCATTCATATTTTTTGATCCTTCTTGTGTGTAACTGCTGGATGATTTGATTCATGGGCAAATATACCATTTCCATATGCTGCACATACACCTACTTTCAATGGTAATATTGTTAAGAATGGGATGTAATGATCTTGTCAGGAAGCATGGGCACTGTACAGTCAAACCAATACTTGTTTCTGTTTGCCACCTGTCACAGCTACACTTCAGCATCTATATTAGCTGTCATCTGTTGGATGGATGGCAAATTTGTTTTCTAAGAAACTGAGAGGTTTTATTAACTGCAGACACTAGGAGATCTCCTAATCATTCTCATCATGAAATGTGACACCTTACATTTCCTATTAATGTGCCAGAAAGCTTCTAAAGGAAAACTTCCCATAGCTGGCTACTTGGCTCAGGCAACCTCTAAAGAAAAGGTATTTTAGTCATGAGTGTGTATGTATATAAAGACTATATTTGTGACATTTAAGTAACTCCAAGCTCTAGGAAACTGTTGTTGTGTATGGAAGACAGACACTTGAAACAGTGAAAAGGCTATACTTGAACTTAAAACTATAATACTAAGACAGAAGTGGTGTACAATGAAATGTCATGACTACAGATAATATCTAATGATGCAGTGGTAGAGTGGGATTCGGATGTGGTCAGACCTTGAGGTAACCCGAACTGTTTCAGCTCATGTAGTGATTTCTGTGCCATTTTACATAAATTCACTTTATCTGCAGGGCTAATGGTTGGTATTTGGCATGCTCAGAGCTTTACTTCTGTGAAAGGTGCAGCAAGTGTTTTACACATTTCCATGCAGAACTAATCCAACCCAAATTTTGCATTGTGCCACAGTAATATAACCCAGCTGATATCAGGAACTTGGGTATAATCGAGGGTGGACAATAACTCCTTGTTTCTGGGTTACCACAAAATGATCTATTATGCCTTGCAATCTACTGACAGACAATCCAGGACAATGAGGTACATGGCATCATTTCGATATTTTGAGAAATGGGGGCATAAGAATTAGAACAGTCTTGTTGGCTGCCTCAAAAATTTCTTCATGACTGAGTAAAAATTTTATTGCAAAAAGGATAAAAAGTGCTAAGCTTTTCCACTGCAGTTTTTAAAAGGGAAAAAAAAAAAAGTGATTTATTGAAGCAATAAGTACAGCTATTCTTGATAAATAAATAAATAAATAAATAAATAAATAAATAAATAAAGCCCTGCAGCTTTTTGGAAATTAGGTAGGTATTCTGAGCCTTCTAGGAACAGAAAAAACATGAAAGAACATTTCTCTTAACAGTATAAATTACTACAAATATAATGTTAATGACATTTTTGTAAGATTTTAAGCTGTCTGTGATAATAATAGGAATTTAGCCTCTATTTTAATGAAAATGCAAATGCCACCTTTAACACATTTAGGAGTAGAACTTGACACTAATGTTGCTGCATTGAGCACATTTGTAAAATACAGAATAAGATTAAGGTAAAAATGGCCTACTTTACTGCAGCTTTATAGTTTGAGACCTGGCATTGACCATCACTACAAATGCTATGTATTATTATGTTTCTGCAATTATATCTACAACTTTTGGACAAGATAGATTTTAAAGATGATACCAACATAATTTATAAGGGAATATGTATAACTAAGGGAAATTTTCAAGAAAGATAGATTAAATAGGCTAAAATGAGCTGCAGAATAATGTACACAGCTAAAGACTGCCATAGTTTACTTGGACAATGACAGCAGCTAATAAAATGAAAATAGTTTTGAAAATCCAATGGTGAGCATTGCTGTATCTCATTGCACCATTACCTATAGCATGAGTCTTTTTTAATGATAGTTGTTAATTGTCTTTAAAAATGATTTTAGACAGATCCTGAAAAGACTGCAGGCAGGAAACTTTTCTCACTTTGATGGAGTAATATATGGTTGATTTAGCTCCCTATTATCCCTGATGCACAGATATTTGCCTGAGCATAAATTCAAGGAGAAAAATGGTGCTGAGGTTGAATAGCAGGAACACAATGTATGCAGGATGACAATAAATACTCCGTTTGGCACAGTGGGCCCAGCATAGTTTCTTCACAGTGTATGAATGTCTTAGATTTTGCAAATTGGCACAGATTCTAATGCATTCTAATCCATATGCATTCTTACCATTTTTTTTATCACACTGCAGGTGTGCATCACACTTTGCAGAAAATTCAAGAAGACATGTTTCTTAAAATAGCACAGAAAAGCAAAGAGGCAAGTAGAGAGAAGTAAAACGCTAGAAAAGTAGCTGGAAAAGTCTTTTTATTTCTGCTGTTTTCCCCTCCACATTTCTTTTATTTTCCTCTATTCTGACAGTAGATGGTAAATTTGGAGGGACAGACATAGGTCTGTCTCACACCTGCAATGGGATTACTGTTGCTTTCCATAGTAGTAAACTAGAATATTTGATGAGAGGGTCTGAAAGTGTTTTTACTTCTTGTGAATTTACATATATTTACCTTCCAGTCTGTCTGTACACACCCACATTTGTGGGAGGATATCACTCTATTCAAGAGACTAAGAAAACATAAATGGACAGAGGAATAATTGAAAACAGGAGGCACTTTGTAGATCTCAGGGTGGCTGATGTCCAAGCATATAAACCTATGAAAATATAAATGAAGAAAGATAAGGAAGAGGTTTTTATTTTTTGAGGTGGTCTCATAGCATTTGCATTTTTTTGTTCCTGTGATCATCAGAAACCTAAGGGTCCACAGCTCTGAATGATTCAACTCTGAATCTGGTTGAATTGGTGCCTTGGCTTGACTGAGACTCAGGATTAAATTTTAGGTTCTAATGTACCATCTTCACTATTTTCTTTAGAGATTTCAGCTAAAGATTTCGAAGTAGGCAAATCGGTTAAACTCAGGCTTAAACTCAAAAGCAACATCATCTAGATAGCTAAATCTGTTTTATCTTCTATATCCCTTAAAAGTAATTCAAAGCTGCCTGCAAGGGGTAAAGACACAAAAGTGATTAAGAACAGAATGAAAAAATAAGTTTTTTTTTCCTTAGTTTGAAACTCAGGAAACTCAGATAATGCATATTGTTTAGATTAGGTAAGTGATTGAAAAAATAAATACTTTTAAAGACGAATCTTTTCTGGACCTTTCAAAATAAGATACTATTATTCAGAGGCATCTGGTATCTATGTTTGCCTCTCTAAAAGATGATTTTCAGGAGATTTCATGCTGTCCTCTGTGACCCACTCACTGTTCAAACAAAGTATTATAAAAGGAGTCGTATAAAATATTTTTCATATATTCTTCATATACTTCCTAGATCCTCTCAGGTTGTGCTGTATGGTTTTGGTTAAATGAGGATGATGATTTTTAAATGCCCATAAATCTTCTGTCTTATTTCAGTTCCAGCGTATGCATCCCTCACGCTGGGAGGTCATCAACTCTAGTTTAATAGTATATATTATTTTTGAATGATAATTGTACTTTCTAGACTAGTTAATGTGAATGGTGGTCAGTTTTACCACCAATGAGAAAGATAGTATTTTCTCATAATTCCATGTTAACTTTATTAATCATATATGAACTATTGACAATTTCGTGCTGGTCTACCATAAAGATAAAGTTGACGCTGAAGGATGAGAGACTGCAGAGACTGGCATAAAAGAAAGCCATGCAATATCAAAGAAGACAGTATTTTATTAGACACTTGTTTATAAGTTTGTAATGAAAAACTGAAATCCTATGAAGCTGCAGTTTTAAGCAAATACTTAGAATTTTCAGAGTGGCAAAATATTAAAAATGTACTTCATGGTAAACTATATGTATATTTTATATACCAGTATATAAGCATTCTTGCAGTATCCTGATAAAATGAATTGGTTTAAATTAAGGTAGAAATCTAAAAGGGAAATAGAGCGCTTTTACTTATTTGGACCTGAAATAAGCATAAGAGCAGCTAGTTGATAAATTATATTGTAATATAAAATCAGAATAATGCTACAGTATAGGAAACTGTAATTCTGGAAATTCTGAGAGTGTAATAGTTACAGCAAGGTATATAACTTCTCCCTGGTGAGCTTTGTTTTACAGAACTGCTATGAAGCAGATTTTCTTAGTTTTTTAACATGGAATATTCAATTCTGAATATTCAGAATCTGAACTCTAATTCAGATACATTTGGCCAGATACTCTGCATGCAGTTTGTGCATCTTGACTGGAGAAAAGCAGAATTCTTCATTCTTCATTCTTCATTTTCATGTGTTTTTAAATAGTATTAATACATCTTATTTTAAATTATTTTTCTTGAATGCTGTTTTATGAAAACTTAATTGCTCAGGTCTTTGCAGGAAACAACCCTCGGTGATGACTGGATGACATGAATATGGGCACTGTCTTAATTTGAAAAACAGGCATGAATATTGATGATACATTTTCTGCACTTCTCTGCACTTTTTTATGCCTTATGTAAAAAGTGTTGTTTTATATATACTATATATGTATGTATACATACATAAATATGTTTATATATGACTGTGAATCATCTGACTGCAAAAGCTACTCAGCAAAATCCTATTGCTTCTGAAGCAACTTATTACAGTCCTTATTGCTAGAAGTACGACTCTATTATTGTGTGCAGGAATTTCTTCCTGCAGCACTGATCTTTAGTAATTATGGTATAGTTTCATACCCAGTTGTTCTGAGTAGCTTAAATTCCCTTAGGGGATAACTGAGTGATGAACTTAAAGAGAACAGATCTTTAAATCACATAAATGTGGTTAATAAGCAAGTTTATAGCATCTAGTTTGCCTTTAAGCTTATAATTTGTAACATCATAGAAGAAGGTAGCTGATGCATGCCTAGGCCAAGGGGAAGAGCAGAAGGAAGAAGCTCAGTGCCCTGTGAAAAACCTGGCAGAGTTTCTTCCACCTGCTTTAGGGCTCCCAAGGTAGTGTAATAAAAGCCACAGAAAATGAAGCTCAGCCTATATCTCATGCTGGCTTTGCACATGCGGACCTTGCTCAAAGGATGTTTGGGCTAAAGCTCCTGGGCGAGCTCTGTTCCCCATGTTGCATCTTGTTGCAAGTAGCTAAATTCATAATCAGAGCTCATGTTTTTTTTTTTTTTTTTTTTTTTTTTTTTTTTTTTTTTTTTTTTT
>NW_020454649.1:3430671-3515422 GCF_003342845.1 Nothoprocta perdicaria
CTGTCACAACTGCTTTAGAATTTTTCTTCCTTTTTTTTTTTTTTTATTATTATTTAACATTCACAGTTACCTTTTTATTTCCATTGCTATTTGGGGGGTCTTTTTTTTTTTTCCCTAGCTACCAGACTGCTCCTCATGAGATATGTCTTACTAACTTTAAATCAGATTTCTGTCAGTGCAACCCCGATGGCAGTGACGGTGTCTTTGTGCTTCTGAATTAGGCATAAGGCTGCAATTTCAGCTTGGATGAGCTGGTAAAGAGGAATGTGTGGAGCTGAGGTGAAATGGCACTGGAGATCACCTGTCATTCCTTTAGTTACACATGGATTAATTTATGCCGGTGCCATCTGAATTTTCCATCCTTTACTCAGTAAGTGGTTCTCCTGCCCTTTAACTCTGTTGCCTCCAGCAGGAGTGCAGGTCTTGAGGGCTTGCTGCTATCACCCCAAAAACCCTTTGGGACTTGGCTTAGCTCCGTGCTTCTTGACATAGGCAGGCTGCATTACCCTTGTTTTCGTGGGGACAGCCCAGTCTTGTTATTACCTTGTGTGACAGATGTCGTATAAATAAGTCCAATTAATTACCTAAGCTTAACTACAAAGGGAAATTATAAAATGTTACCTTAAGTAGCACATCATCATTGAAATTCACAGGGCCAAAGAGGATAGCAAGGATGTTAAAAGCAGCCCAATACACTGAGGAGCTCATGCGGTTTGTTGGAAGCCAAGCAAGACATTGATCTTGAGCAGCACATTGTGAAATGATCTTATTCAGGTCAGGACCATTTTTTTTTCCTAGTTGGAGTTTCTTTGGTGACCAAATAGATTGCTAAAGGGAAAGAAAACATTCTGCTCAGCCCTTTGTCTGATCTGCTATGGCAAATATTATGTATAACTGAATGGATTTTTTGAGAGCAATAAAAACTGTATGAGATGGCAAAAGCTTTATGTATGTTTTATAGCGGAAGCAAGCATTAGAGTAGAACTACATTGTTTTACTCTTACATGCTTCCTTTTGGCTTTCAGAACACATTGCCTGTGAAGTCAAGCAGGAGGTTCTTTAGTATCTGCGAATGTCACACTGAAAAAAAATTATCACTACAATTATGTATTTATGAAGTGGCATTAAGAAGACTGGAAATATTATAAATCAAACTGAGTATTTCCAAGCAGGAGGCTATGTATGTTAATACAGTGCGTTTACCATTTGCATCCTCTGATCAGGCTGGAAGCCCAGGGTAAAATTTCTTATGTAATTCACTGAAGTCAGAGGCTGCACTTTCCTAGGTTTAACTCCGCTGGGTTTTGTTCCACTACTGCATCGCTCCATCTTATTACCAGTACAGACAGATTATCCTTAGTGCAAAATTAGGCTCTGAAAATTTTAAGTGACAAGGCTTTACATGGTTTAAAGGGACATTAATGGACCTATGCTAGTTAATGTTATAGCCACTGTGTGTGAGGGGGAGTTAGAGGAGCAAAAAGTTTAATCTCTGTGGACATTTTTTTTTAATAAGAAACATTGCCAGGAAGAAATAATATATTTTCTTTTCAATGTAAAAGTGACTTGCAATTTTTTTTTTTTCTGTAGACAGATGTTGCACTGGATTAACTTTCTTAGAATAGGAAGACCAATGTGTTGCCATTAAATATAGACATAATTTGAAAGTAGGTAATTTTGCAATTCGCAAAACTTTTGGAAAACTGGAATTGTTCTGTACTCCAAAGTACACACAGATGCCTGTCTTTCCTGGAGTTAAGGTAATTTTGTTGCAATCGAAAGTAAGAGGAAAAGATAAGCCTTTTGGATAAGGTAAGAGTCAGAAGTGAATGATGGTTAGAACATCTCAAATGTATACCAGTTGAAAACAAGCCAATGTCCAACCCACAAAAAAAAAAAAAAAAAAAAAAAAAAAAAAAAAAAATCACAGGAGTTTTGGTAAAACAGTCAGAAAATCCTTCAGAATTGGCTGCACCGTCGACTCAGAGGAAGCTGTCTTCTGATTAATGTTAGGTAAGCCAATT
Organism: Nothoprocta perdicaria; assembly: GCF_003342845.1. NCBI lineage: Eukaryota > Metazoa > Chordata > Aves > Tinamiformes > Tinamidae > Nothoprocta > Nothoprocta perdicaria. The sequence continues at coordinate 3,432,696 of NW_020454649.1, forward strand.
CCCATATGAAGCTATAAATGTTAGGTTACTCTAAATTAGCTGAGGATTAGTTTGTCCTCTAAATTAGGTGAGGATCAGTTTGTCCTCAGACAGCCTTGTAACTCAAGGAAATGTGTTTCATATCACTAATCTGCTACAGAAAACTGAATACAGAGCTTGAGAACTTACCCTATCCCTGACATAAACACAGCAGTCATTTCCTTTCTTCTATCGTTCTACTAGTTACAATACTAGTTTAAATAATATTTTGTATGAAATATGTATTTAATTTAGTTATAAATTTTAAGTAGCATTAGCCTTTTCTGATAAAAAATAAAAAGAAAAATCTCAAGCTAAAAATATTCTAAGGAAATAGTGTTTATGGAGATAGGGTGGGTTTTTTTTTTTTTTTTTGGCGTCAAATGCAGGATACATTTCCCATCAGTTTTAACAAAGAAAAAACTATCTTTCTTTTCTACTCATAAATAGTGTTTTCACCTAACTTTAGTTAGAAAAAAATGAACACTGATAAATTTATAAAATTAACAGTTGAATTTCAACACAGGAAATTCTTTTTGTTATTTTGGACATAGGTGGAATTCCTCCTTTGTTAAGTAAAGTATTTAAGGGCATTTCTAAGTTAAAGAAATTGCTTAAAATGCAGTTGTTATTTTGTTTGTGCATAAGTTCTTTGTTGAATAAGGATAGATTACTGGAGTAGGCTCTAAATGAACTAAGAATCAAGACAATAAAGAATCAGTGCTTTGGGTAAACTGTGCTAAATTTTAGAGAGGTTGAGATTCCTAATATCCTGAGCACCGTATGTCCATGTTCATTGTGGGAGATAAAATAGTAATCTCTTTTTCAGATCTGGAAATTATAATGCAGAAGGAGGTAGCAATTTGTTCATGGCTTGTAGAGCAAGTGGCATGTGATTTTTCAATATACTGGAACGTGTGGATGGGCTGGGCTTTTCAGTACCTCTCTATTACCCTCTAATATGAGGAATATTTTCTCCTTGATTTAAGATTTCCATTTGATATTAATGGGCACAGTGTATGGGCACTGAGAAAAGAGTCTATGAGCCAAGATAGTCTGGATGTGCCAAGTGGTTACTCCATAACGGAACTCGCTATATTTCGGAGTTAATGGGCCAAATGCCCTCCCACTGACTTCGGTGATGAACTTGGACCATAATTCCTAAGTGTTATTGACTGCACATGTTCTTTCTTGACTATTATGTGACTGCTATATGGCTGGAATAAACTGGCAAGCATGGTTATATGGAGCGTGTGCATGAAAGACCATGATAGAGCCCAGCGTGGCTCATTATGAGTGACTCAGGGTGAAAATGAAAAAGTCTTAGTGTGTAATGGGGTGTTCTAATGGAGATCTTGTTTAAAATGTATGCCGAAAAGGGCAAATTCTCCAGATCAACTCTCCAAAGCCATGTGTCATTTTTTTTAACTTCAGCTGATGCATAGAAGGAATAATTTTCTGTAACTGAAGAGTGATACTGAGAGGGCAAGGAAATAATCCAAGCAATGTGTTCCAAAAATATTTATAGTTTCTGTATATCAATAATATTAAATTGAAGAGCTGCAAAGCCAAACTGACAAAGAGGAGTGTTACTCTGCAAATCAGTGCTGAATTCCAGGATAAACGCAGGCTTCGCAGCTTGCAATGCTTGACTGTAATCACTTCCTTCTGTGACAAAATGGGGTGGAAAAGAAACCCATAAAGCAGTAGCGTACCTATTTTCTGAATAGTAATTCTGATAAGCTTTTTGTCTGCTTTGCATAACCAATGTCCAGTGTTTTGTTTTCTCCTCTCTCCATTGAGTCTCTAACCTGAATTATCTAACCTGAATCTGTGCTGCATCTTTACTGGTCCTGCATGGATATACCAGGCTCAATTCCTTTGCCATATTCCTTTGCTCAGCAATTACAGTATGTCTGCGCTTGATATTTCAAACGTGTGGTACTGAATTTGGTTTTGATGTTTTGCTAATCTCAGGTTCATCTCACACTGGGCAGTTCACAGCTGGAAAATAGTTCTTTGGCTCTCAATAATCTTGCACTCTTCAAAATATCTTGCCCTCTCACATGCATTTCCCAGTTCAAACGCAGCCAAGGACTCCAGAAACTTCCTCTAACACTTTCTTATCAAGCAAGGATGGAAGTGTGGTAGAACAAACACAGGCAATGCCAGCCTCACTTAGTCTGCCTTATTAGACAGGGTACAAGGCACATCATCTAATAAAAGTGCTTGTGGGCCAAGTTTCAGAAGTTTTTTCTACTTTTTAAAGTTACTCTGTGAGCATCAGCAAGTCAATTATCTAAACAGCCAACAGCGTGTGTGGACTTGCAGCACTTCCACCCATTAAATTGCATCAATTCATTCTATTTGCTCTGTCTTGAAGGCTATATACATAGCTTGTACAGGGGACTGGATATAATCCGTGAATATGCACAATGTACTTTAAGGCTTTCACTGAAAATATCGTAAAAGGATAGGTGTTGCTTTAAAGGTTTGCTTGTAATGATAATAGAGAGAAAATGTTTCCAAGAATGAAAGTTTCTGAACCAAATACATCTCTCTGGGTGTCTAGTTAATGCTGGTGGAGATGCACAAGAGGTGAATCTGACAATTCTGTGGACTTCAACACAATACAGGGAATTCTGAAATTCCTTATTCTATACTGCCCATCACTTGACTGCTTTACTGTTATACAGAATAGCTATTCAAGTCATATGGATGAAAAGACTGTTAAAACATACAATTTGGAAATCCAGGAAAAAAATCCCCCAAATGCAGATACACACAAATCTGTATCTAGCAGCATTGAGAAAGTCTCAAGAAAGTTAGGACTCAACAGTTGTTTGTTGTTTTTCAAAGTGATCACAATGACAAATATTCACAACTGTGAAATAACGACTAATTGTTCAGTTTGCTGATGTTTTGCCCTTCTATATATATTCTTATACAGCTGAATTTCTAGACTCTGTTAAGAAATGAATGTTACAGCTAGTCCTCATCTTTATTTTTAACCTACTCTGTCCTTTCAGCCTCTCCTACTATGTATTTTTTAAGGTATCTGTAAAAATATCTCACATTGCCATTTTGCATACCATTGAAATCATTACGAATTATTGAATTCCTAAGCTTTTGACTCTCTCTCTCTACAATTCAGTGTTTATTTTATCTTACTGTAACTCAGGTCTTATAGTGGAGACACAAATTAAGCTAAAATTGTGTAACTGGTGCATTCACAGCCAACATTTGGGAAGTAGGTCTTGGGTTCAATTCGGGTTCAGTTATGACACTACCATGTTTCCTGCAGGTATTTATATGATAGTGAATGTTATGTGCAGGTACTTGCGTTTGCATTAAATGCCAGTGAAATTCAAATGCTAGTGAAATGGTCCCCCCACCCGTTTTTTTCTTTTTTTCCTTTCCAGCTTTGTTTCATATACTGAATTAATTTCAAAAGCAAGTGACTCTTTCTTTTCATTACCTTTGAAAAAATGCATTATATATTCAGCTGTTAAGTCCTGACTTGTTGTGAGTCAGGAGCTGGAATAAATTGTTAGGTTGTCTCAAGAACATAGCCACATTTTTGCATTTGCATATGTGGAAGCTGAATTTCAGAGAGAGTAGTGAACCCTGTGACCAGCTCTAACTTTGCTCTTTTTAACTGCCTTTACTTGCTTGAATACCCATACTTTCTATGACACTAAGTAAAGCAATTGCAAAGGAAATTAGATGTAATGACTATGAAAAGAAGTGAAGGAGAAAGAGGACACATATGACTTTAGCTAACTTATCTTTGACATGCTGATCTGTTATTTTTTGCTGACGTAAAGGTTAAATCCATTAACTGGTGGTCTTCCGAAGGAAGGACAGAGAGCTGACAAGGCATGAAGGGCTTGGGCCAGCAGAACCACAAAGTACTTGATCTTTGAGGGTGTGACTTTTACTATCGGCAGCAAAAATGACTTGACTTTCCTATGTTCACTTTACATATGAGGAAGTGAACATAAATTGTTATAGTAATTTTCTCATGCTAAATTTATCAAGCTGATCTTAAATATTAGAATGGCAAAGGCTAACTGTGTGAATATCTGACATGACGAACATCTATACATCTCTTTTTGAAGTCAAAGGGAGGTTTGGATATTCACGTCTTTGAAAATCAGAAACCAACAGGCACAATGCCTTTACACAAAATTCCCTTGATTGCAGGGACATTTACATAAACTTGTAGATGTCAGATGGTTATCAACTGGATATGATGCTGGCTAACAGCCTGATATATCACTATTATACTCAGGATTCTAGCAATTACAAAATTTGGAAAAGATTGCCTTGTTTGCCTTCTTAAAGTGATGCTAAATTACAGGTGGAGGATTTTTATCTCCAGCTGTTGAGTGCATCATTGTTTCACATGTGCACTTGTTCTTTAGAATCAAAAAGAATGTAGACCTTGAGGTTAAATTATAGGAAATCAACAACCAGTTTAAGTCTTATAATTCACATCTATGAACTCCCTCTGGTAGAATTATGGTTCAATAGTAAACCAAACTTAAATGTTCACGTCCAAGTGATTATAACATTTCAGTGTGACAAGCTATTTCTAAACGTGTTATGGGTTCTAAACCATATAATTCTATGTTTTTATTTTGTACTTATTGTATTTCTGCCTGTGAGGAAAATGCTTTCTTGTCAATATTGTCCAGCTATGGAATAATCTTACATGCATTTTAGGGAAATAAATTATTTCAAAAACTTTAAGATTTGCTTTAAGATAAGCAGATAAGCTAAGATAAGCAAAGTTCATCAACATGAAATATTAACTTAAATAGACAGTACTACAAAGCCAAAGATATTTTGCGAAGTATATATGGAGAGTGTTTTATATGCCAAACCAGATATTGAGTTTGTTGTGTTATGTCTATTATTTTAAACGAGCAGCTTTCTTAAATATATGTCAGTGATATCTAGAACAAGTATGAGCCCACAAAAAAAGACATAGCATTGGCATATAAGGATGTTGAACATCTGAGTTTAAATTTTTTAAGGCCTAAGTAATTGTAACACTTGATCAGTCAGGATAGGCTAGATCTTAAGGCCCTTCCCTAAGCTTTGGGCAGATTTCTTTGGCATGCGTTTTTTGTCCAGGCATTTGGCAATTTTACTCAGATGCCAGAGCTATACAAGGTCTTGGGAGTTTGAGTGCCAGTGGAGCCTGCAGCAGTAATGTATTAAAATAAACTAACTTGATTTTTATGGCTAATCTCTTGTATTTGTCACAAGAAAAGACCAGATGCGTGAACATAACCATCACAAGGCAGTATTGCAGTACAAAGTAGAATGGATTCATTTGAACAACTAATTCTTAAAACATCAACAGCTCTCTTGCCCAGTGATTTGCCACCATCTACCGTGGTCTGTGTCATGGACACAGAAGGAGTGCTTGTGCCTGGCCCAGAAAGGAAAGAGATTAAATGTGCATTTCCTCCTCCTCCTGTTCCCTTGAGTCTCTGTAAGGTGGCAGCCATGAAAATGCATTTGTGTACATTTTATTTTCTAAAAATGGCTTGCAGTTTACAAAAAGCTGAGCGGCAATAAAAATCTAAGCTTACCTAACATATGGTAGCATTAATCACAATTCAGGAACTTCAGACTAATATAAGAGGGATCATAATTTGGGGTTAATGACTAGCAGGATTCATAAATTCTCTACTCACTCTGACTAACTTAGGTCTTTGGGAAAGTTTTCTAATCACTTTATCCCTTAACAGATCCATATGGAAAATGAATCTTCATAGGAGTGCATTAAAAGTAAGTTAATATTTATGAACTTTGAAAATTCTATGTAAATAAGAACATGTTGATGATCAATAAGCAAGTGTTTAAATGTTAGCTCTAACACGAAGTAACCTGCTCACGTTTGTAAAAGGTTGTTCAATTCTCTTTGACATGCTGGTTAGTGAATGCTAAACACCAGGGAGGAGTGCTTTGTTTTGCTTTTCAAATCAGAGATTATATTCTTGCATAATAAAAGGCTACTTCATCAGGAAGCATCGTTCCTTCCGTTGAGCAGCTACCTCATGATGTGTCAAGTAAGATAAAATTAGAAATGCATGTTCATCTTGACAGGAGGAAAACCTTCATGGTTTTGTTGGTTTGATAAAGCCTGTCTGCTTGAAATTATAATAAAATTGTGTTTTTAGAGATGTGCTCTATGCAATCACTAGTTCAGATGATTAAACTCTGAAAACATTTTGTCTTGTAACTTCCACAGCACACACCAACCTTAGTAATGCTCATAGGGCTAAATAGTTAAATGTGGCACCTACTTGATCCTGAGTAATAAGTTTTCAGATAGAGTGTGAGCACATGAAAAACGTTAGTAAATATTCCTACTGGCATGAAAAGGAGAACATCTGCTCAAGTCACGAGTGGTTTGTTGCCTGAGCTAGCAGCAAGGCTGCCTACAGCTGATTAGCTATGGCCTGATAAGGGAACAGGAGTGCTAGTAGAAATGTTTGTTATTTGGAATTATTTGAAATCACTCTGAAAGCATTAAGAACAATATATTTGATTTTTCTTTTCAGTTTGTCCCTTGGTCTCTTGCAAGAGTGTTGTAATGACTGCTTAAACATTACAACATATGCAAACTAGAATATACATGCATGAAATCTCATGATTTGATCTTGTGTTCACCAAGCTATTTAAGTAAATATTTGTCCATTCCTACTCAGCCATGGTCATGTATGCATGCAAAGAATCAAGCACGTGTTCCAAAGTCAAGTTTAAGCATATATTTGGGATTTCCACATATGCTGGGGTAATATTTGATTAGCCAGATTTGGGCATTTTTGTTGTCTTAAGCTTGTGTTGTGGGCCTGATCTTGAGAGCTCTGAGGCCAGGCTGGACTTTGGGACAACCTGCTCAAAACAAGCACCACCTGCTTTTATTTTCCTAAATCTTCTTTGTGTGCATTGCAGAAAAACAGGCATGGAGATCTCTGGATGAGATCTCTGGCAGTTCAAACACCTTTTGATCTCAGATATCCTACAGTTAGGTTTGCAGTAAGGATGAGGCAATTCTTTAAAACAGATGCGTGCTAACATTTAGAAACAAGAATAAACTCCAAAATGTGTTCCAACATTTTTCTTGACTCCCTGCACTCCAGTGTGGAAAAGTTTTGACTGAGAGCGCTAGTGCATAGTGCAAATAGTGAAAACTATTTGAAAGATTTCTCTCATTCCTGAAAAGAAATGAAGTTTGGGTAACACATAATGTATATATATACAGGTATGACCTATACAAGCATTTGGCCCATAATATAGAATATTGTTTTATGGTGACATATGTTCCCTTCCCAAATGGCGCGGCGGCAGCATGACTTACATGACTGTATTCCCATGGCAGTGCCTGGATTAGCGTTTTTCATCTGGGCCAAGAAAATGTCCTTCTGTTGCTGTGAGGCGACGCGACCCATTTCACACGGGGCTGGCTGGGACAACAGCATGAGCCACAGCCCAGGCTCCCTGTGAGGTTTTGCTGAAGTCATGAGGGGAGCGATGCTGCCTTGAGCCCCTCCGAATCGCAAGGCAGGAGGCCTCGCTGAAGGAAGAGCCTCCAGCCTCTTCTCCAGCCTCCATCCTGGATCCCAGCTGAATAGACAAAATCCTTAATCGTCTACGAATGATCCTACCAAATGTAATCTTATATTGGCTTCGTGGTCTGCAGAAACTTTGCATTACTCCTGCCCATGCTATCTGATTTTGTGGGTGAATAAGGACAGTTGTTTTAACACTGATAATGTAATTTATATGTTACCTGAGACATTTCATTCTGGTAAAGTTCTTGTAAGCATTATGTGCTACGTTCCCATGAGAAGAATAATTTGAATTCTTGAAATTACATCTATTATATACAGGTGTATTTTTCTCTCTCTGTGATATATATATATATAAAAATATATATATACAGATGTGCATGTGTATGTATATATGCACAAGTATATATGTGTGTGCGTATAAATATGTACACATATATTTATATATATACAGTGAGACAACTTATGTAAACAGTTTAGCACATGATTTTGAACAAGGTAAGAAGGACCAATGTTTCTATAGTTTTTGTCACTGATAGATTCAGTCTAATCGTCTTAGTTCATCTCCATTTCATATTTCTTTGGCATTTTAAGCATGACCATACATTATTCTGTCATAAAACAGTATGGCAAATTATCTACTTTGCTCATTCTTTCTGAAAGTGTATGGATACCTTTTGATTTTTAGTTTTAATGGTACATAGACAAAGAGCTCTGCTAAGCCTTACCTTTTCTGAACGGCATTTGACAGTCGATAATGAACCTGCTGTTCAAAAAGTGGAATGGAAGAAGAGACAAAGAACAGAGCACAGATCTGCTCTTAAAAGATTGTTATGTACAATCTCTCGAACACAATGGCAGGTCTTCATTCTTTTATTCTGTGCTAAGTAAGATCTGGTACTCCGTCTTCAAAAAGTACAGAGACAGCAAGAATCCAAATATAGATGGCAATAATTACAGAAGGTGTAGAGAGGCTTCGCACATGAGAAAAGGTTAAGAGACTGGAAATGCTCAGTTTAAAAATAATTTTGAATACAAATTAACAAATTCTACATAACAGCATTCGCAATCAAAGAGTCAAAGGACACTGAATGTGAGATCAAGAGGTATCATATTTATATTTCATTCTTTCTTAATTTTTTTATTGTTCACATTTATTTCAATTATTTCAGGCACTAACTGTAATTGATTATTTTTTTTTCTGATAACAAGGGCTTCACCTGCTGACCCCCAACTGTCCAAAAAAAATGACAAGTTTCTTCATTCACAAAATACCTCTGAAAGATCAGCTTACATTTGAGTGAATCACCTTCACCGTTTCTGCAAACAAGTAGACTGCAGTTGATTGCAAGGGTTTGTTTTAAGATATATGAGCCAAATACCAGTGTTTTCAGGACCTGTGCTGATGTGGAAAGGTGGCTGCGAGGCCATGCAAGCTCACATATATGTAAGTTATGTGTAAGGCTCAGGAGGGGCCAAGCTCAGCAAAGTTCGTAAACTGAGTTATTGTCTAACTCTGTCATTATGCATGGAACCTGAGAGGGAAATGAATTAACCATTAAAATCAGAACGTGAACATCACAAATGACAGATTTGTCAGAAGGAAAGCCACTTCAGTTCTTGACACAGGACAATTAGATAATTTGTTATTTAATCTTTACTGTATACTAATTTTTGCTTGTATACTAGTTTTGTAACATACAGTTTAAGTTCTGCCACACGAATAAGGGAAGCAGAATAAATTAGGGAATATTTTTTTTCTCATTTTTCTTAACAATGCAAAAGTGCTTCAAATGATTCCACAGTAATTTACCTATAATGGCAAAGGAATTTCCTTCTTAATCATTAATTTAAAAAAAGGATATTTTATCTTAGAGTCCAAGAAACCTGATAAAAATGGGATGCAAAGAAATTTTATTTAAAAGGCTTATTATTTTACAGGGCACCGTGATCTTACATGAGGAAATGTTGATGTGTACTGCTTCTGTATCTGCGTCCAACTGGTGTTTTTAATGACTTTTGTTATTCTTCATGAATGTAATGAGTTGTTGGAGAAATCTGCTCACAGGCACAAGAAGTATTACTTAACGTATTACTTAACTTTATATTGGCTTAAGGTTAATAAGCTGATTTAATAAGGCCAGCTGATAGAATATTTGTGAGCAGAATGGGAAAAACTGTTACTGAAAAAGTATGGAAGTAAAGTGTAAAAAGGAGCTTAGGAAGTCTGACTTTGAGAATGTGAGATGGATCCTAGAAAAAGGATCAGGAATTTAATGGTGAAGACCTTATAGGTAGGACCGTTTAAGGGAGTGAGGGTTGTAAGTTCTTGCCTGTTACTCCATTGCCCATTTTGGAATCAAGGGCTAAAGATAAGCAGCTCCACATGGGATAGCCACTATGGGGGATCACAACAAATCCCCTCTCTGCTGCCTTTTGAAGGCTCAGAAATAAAAGTGCAACAGCTGAAACTGTTGCTGTACTTTATAGTCTTCCATTTTTTAAAGTCTATAAAAGGTTATGGACTATTTCCTGAAGGTAATAGTTGTACATACTCAGGCATGACAGTTTCCTGAAGCTGAGAACTTGTGTAATTCTATTAAATATAGTGATTTGCTCTTGCTATACTTAGTTTCATATACTTTTGTGAGGATAAAATAGAACAGGTGAGGTTTCCTGACATCATGTGATAGCAAAAATGGTTTTTTTTGCTATCGCATGAAACGTCATGTTTTTTTTTAAGGAAGAAGTTTAAAATTTAGAAACTAAACCCATATTTAATAATAAAATTTTGGAAGGATTTAATACATCCAGGCAAGATTTTAAACTTTGCAGTTAAAAACTGGGGACACTTCCAAATTCATTTGTGCTTTCAGGTGCTCTATTGGCATTTATAAAACATCTGAAAGTTCCCAGATTTCTCTTCCATTTTAGGCATGACAAAGCAATAGATAGAGCACAATCTGAACATAGTTCAAGATTTTGCATTTTAAATTTGATGAAGATGATATGTATTAATTAGGTGTCAGCAAGAATAGGGATACTCAGTGATGTGCTGCATACAGAGCAAATGCCAACCTGGGCCACTGATGTAAGTAATTTTCATTTGCGCTGTTGGTACCCTGGTCGTTGCACACAAGAGTGAGTGTAGAATTACAATGTAAAAAGAATTTAAATGCTCATGGGCTTCTGGCTGTTTTTTTTTTAAATCAATGTTTGTAAGTTATTAATTGTAAAAGATGCAGTATATGGAGTTTTTCTTCTTAGTGCTGCTGTCCTATTTTCCCATGATGTCCCCGAGGGATCTGAGATGAGTTTAAGTAAGTCCATTTTTTTCTCAACTGACAGAACAAATGTTCAGATGCTTTAAAATTTAAAGAGCAAAATCTAGGGAAGGGTAAATCGGTTTAGAAGAGGAAGGCGATTCAAATCCAAAATCAAATAGCCCTTGTTTTGTTTGCTTGCCTCCCGCGTTGTTGTATTTGTTCAGTTTCTTACAACACTGTTATGTTGTGCCAGCATCCTTGAATATAGCTGGAAGGAAAGACCTCCAAGTTTCACCAAGGAATGGCCATCAAGAGAGAGAGTTTTGCATGGCAGTGCATGGCAGTGCAGATGACTTTTTGCACACAAAATATTTTTGTGCCATGCAGCTTGATGCTCACTAATATTTATGAGGTAGCTACCTTCGCTGTCTGTATTTTAAAGAGTAATCTCCGAGTCAAGGACTTTTTTGTGTGTTTAAAAAGAGCCATGTGGGAACTACCATTGTGGAGGGTTCTGTAATTGTACAAAGCAGTTCAGAAGGTCCAAAAGAGGGTTGCTGGAGATAATTATGTTAATAAATCTTTTATAATTATGTTAATAAATCTAATCATTTCTATTATACTATTTAGTTTGAAATAGCTTAATATAGAAAAAATACAGAGCCTCCACTGCTGTTAAAGTTCAGACTGGTACTGTGCTTGAAGGTGGTCGCACTTAAGTGCTCTAACATCCCTGTGTTTGGTTGGAGCACCTTGCAATTTGCACTAAGGGCTATGGGCGTTCTCAAACTTGGATTGTCTGGGGATAAAAGGGTTCCGACAGGCTGCTTGTTTGGAACAAAATATTTCCAAAAAGAAGAAGAAGGAAAAAAGAAGCGCTGGTCCCACTTGTGCCGCAGCCCTCCAGCACTGAGGACCCGTGCGCCTCCCGCCCCCCGCGCGCGCAGGTTGGCATTTATCCCAGTTATCCTGTAAGGAGCGCGCGCGGCCGGTGCCCAGGGGCCGGGGCTCGGGGCTGGCGCGGCGCGAGCTGCACCGGGGCAGCGCGCGGCCGCTACACGCGTGTGCGCGGGGCTACGCGGCCGGGGGCGGCGCGCGGGCGCTGCGCGCGGAGCGGGGCGGCAGCGCGAGCGCCGGCTGCGCGAGTTAAAGGAAAAGCAGGAGCAGAGGAAGCGCCCGGGAAACTTCAGCATGCGGACGGGTGCGGGCGCGCCGCGCGGCCCCGCGGGCTGAGTGGGCGCAGCGGTGCCCGGCCCGGCCCAGCCCAGCCGAGCCCAGCTCAGCTCCGCGGTGCCGAGCCCAGCTCAGCTCCGCGGTGCCGAGCCCCGCTCCGCGCTCCGCCGCGGCACGGCGCGAGCGCCCCGGCGGCGCGCGCATCGGAGGCGCCGTGCGCGGTAAGTGCTGCGGGGCGCGCGGGTGAGTGTGAGTGTGAGTGAGTGCGCGTGGAAGGCGGCGGCTCCCGGGGCTGCCCCGGGCGCGCAGCGCTGCGCGGAGCTGCGCGGAGCCGCCGGGCAGGGTGCCCGCTCCCGCGCGGGTAGCCCCGGGGCGCGCTGCCCCGCGGACCGCGGCGCAAGCCGGGGCAGGGCAGCGCCGGGGCGGCCGCGCACGGAGGCGGGGGCCGGGGCCCGCACCCCCCTGCCGATGGTTGCGGTCGGGGTAGCGGTGGGCGAGGGGGCTGCGAAGGCGGGGGCCGCTCCGGAGCGGCTGACACAGGTGCCGGGGGCTGCTCCGGACCCACCAGCAGCCGCCCAAGGGGTAGCAGGTGGCACCTTCCCGCTGGGAAGCAGGTAGCACCTTCCCAGCGAGCGAGCGAGCACAAGCACCAGCCTATTTACTGCTCTGAAAGTTTTGCTTCTATTCCTCTGTATGTCTTTCTTTTCACTTTTTTTTTCCTTTCTTTTTTCTTTTTTTTTTTTTTTTTCCTGTGGCCTTGGCCCTGTTTAGCTCTCCTCTCAGAACAACCTGCCTTGTTGAAAGAATCTCTCTCAGGGAATCAGGGAAAAAAAAAAAAAAAAAAAAAAAAAAAAAAAAAAAAAAAAGCCCTCAAAAACAAACCCTATCATTGTCTGAAGCTATTTGTGGATCAAGGTTGTGACCTAACTGTGGAGGAACATCGCTCTTTTTTGCTTATATTAAAAGCATAATAGCACATTAAGGTAACCTGAAGTCTTAGGAGGTAACTAGGTTGAAATGCAATTTAGCAGTATGAGCCTTCAATATAGGTTTTACAGTAGCTCCTCTCCTCACTTGTGAATACCAGTGTAATTAGATGTAGGCTTTTTGCAGCTTTTTTTTTTCTATCTGGCTTGGATTGAAGGAATTCTTAAGGGTAGAGATGATCATCAATGGTATTTTTTTTTTGTCTTTTCTACTCTTCCTGAGACCTGTAGATCTTTTAGTAAAAATCCTGAGTTTATGATAATACATTATGGTATTTTACTAGAGTGATACGGCATTTTAACATCTGTTGTGTGTTGGAGAGTAGTCGAGACTTCTTATGGACCTGTTGTTGACTCGTGGTTGCCTGATTGCCCATGGCTGTGAAGAACATGAGCTGATAAGCCAAGCCATCCTGCTAGCCTAATGTTCCTTGCTGCGATATATTTGTATTGCCTAGCACAGCATGGCCTTAATTTGCTTGTTGCTGTCAAACAGCTGTGGGGAATAGGGTAAAAGCAGCAGTCACTGTGGCCCAGGCTGCCTTGGGCTCAGCAGGATGGTGAGGAACATCCCAGAAGTACATTTTCTTTTCTTTTTGCGTTTCCTGCAGTGAGTGTCCCTGTGGATTTACCCTTTGTGAGCCTCAGGTGAGGTGTGTGCGTGCTGGGTGTTCCCCATCCAAGGAAAATGCAAAGGCCACGGGCCAGGAGGTGCAGGGCTGGACACCTTTCCTCCAGTCAGGTGAACAGCTCTTGGAAGAGGAGGAGGTGAATAATGCAGGAGACTCCACTGGCTCGATCGGGTTTCCTGCTTGAATTTCCCTGGCTGACTTCAGTTTCATTGCTTCTGAGGTCAGGCTGTTACCTGTGGAGTCTCACAAGCGTTCGCTGTGCACCTGAGCTGCAGAAGTGTCTAGAGAACCCCCTTGGAGCCCCAGTGTGATGCAGATGTTCCCAACAAACTATTTCTACAGTAATTAATAAAATATGCCTCTTTGGCAGGCTTGAGGCTTTGATAAGGACAGTAGAGGCAAGTTATTTGTCTTTCGCATCTTAACGTTCATCCTTTTTAACCTCTGCTTATTTCTTATATGTGTTACCTTTTCATGTCTCTTGCATATCTGAAATATCCTTGCTACAGGAGGATAGTTGCTTTATTTTATTTTTTTTAAACTCTCAATCTTGTCCTAATCAGAAATGTAACTACATGCATAATGATTTGCATGTCATTGACTTCAGAAAAACAATAATGCAAAAAAAAAAACCACCACTCTCTTTTGGGGGAAACTGATCTACTTGCCTGTCTAGGAAGTTACCACCTGTAATTCTCAAAACTAAGAAAACTGAAAATGTAAACTATTCTCAGCACTCTCTGCATTTTTCATTTCAGACAGGGAAAAGCAATTGTTTTAAAATATGCTTGTGGTGATTTCTCTAACCAGGTCCTCTCTTAAGACTTCTTACTCTAAAGTGATGCTTCACTGCTTTGAGAGCAAGTACAGTTGGGGAAGGCGTATCAAAAAAATGAGCAAGCTTTTTGTAGTGAATGCCTCTACTCCCCTTATACCACTGGCTTCATCGTGTTCATTTAAGAACGCTGCATCTAGCATATTCCAGAAGTTTCAGAGAAAGTTCTTCCGTCAGGGATGGGAATGTATGCATGCAACAAGACCTGGGAAAGATGAGGGGAACATGAGCGGGCTGAGGCGACTGCGAGGCTCATGCTGGGCTGCAAGTTCTGGAAAGAGGCTGCTGGAATCTGCATGGAGCCCTCAGTAGATATGGATGTGACAGGCACTTTGCCAGCTGTTTACACATTGGATTTGCTTAATGTCACAGGTACTGAGAGCCCAGACTCTTGGACTCTTGCTTGATTTTGGCGATGGTCATCATTGACATCTTGGAGAAGCTTAAGTTTGACACAGTCATTCTGTCTTTTGATAGATGAGATTTCATTCATGTAAAAACCTAGGGTCTGAGATGAGCCTTTGATTCACATCATTTCCACAGAATTCAGCTCTTGTTTTAATAGGCGGCATCGAGCCGGTGAGTCTGCAAAGCAGCACAAGGCTACTTTGGATCAGATGCCACAGGGTGTAAGGGCTGCCCCTCTCTGAGCATGGTCACAGTCTTTGAAACAGGATTACCATTAGTACTGGAAATACTACATGCTATTGGAGCGTGTTATCCTGTTGAGCACAGATTCACATTCTGGGCTGCCTAGATGAGAATGGAAAAAGCCATGTTTAGAGATGATTCGGTAGAGCAGCTTTGAGAGAGGCTTTTCCAGCGAGAGACTTTCTTCCTGGGAAGGAAGGAAAAACAGAGTCCAGTGCCTGTTTTGATACAGCTGAAGACCTGCTTCTAGACTGTGAGAGAAAAAACATTAAAAAAAAAAGAAGTCATCAGACCTTAAGCTCAAGTGTATTCATGAAAAAACATTTTAGAATTCTCTACTATGAAGCATTCAACATATGTTTTTGTCTGGTGTCTAAGATAGCTTTTTTTTTTTTTTTTTTCATGCTCAGCATTGTATAGAATATATTTCTTTGTTGCAAGTAAGTTGTTTATGGTCTTTCACTTATAAAAACAAGAGCAACTTTCTTGAGTGTCAAGAAAACGAAACAAAACAGCCAGGCTATCGTGTCTCTTTGAGGGAAAGAAATGCTGGAGAGGAATGTCTTCCCGTTCAGTCTTCAGCATTTATTCTGCTTATGCACAGAGTCCTTTGAAGCGAGTGGGGAACCATATGCATGCCTGAGCAATAGGATGCTTAATGAGGGGATGCTGAATGGAGCAAAAATATACTGTGCCAACACCACCTTCGAGGCACTATAGACTCTGGCTTTAAATTAAATAAAAAGTAGGGCAGTGGCTGCCCCAGGCCCCGAGGCCATGGCATGGCACAGCTGTTTGCACACCTGGGCTCTCCTGCTTCCCAAAACCCAGCCCCAGAGCCCACACTGTCCCCTGGGGACAGCTCCGGGGGTGCCGGAGCTCCCGGAGGTGCCCGTGCACCTTCTGGGAGAGGGAACGGGCTAAGGACAGGCAGTGTGTGCAACCATTGACCTCTTTGGCCTCCCATAAAACATAGCCCTAATGTTTGTAACCTATGGCATCAATTTTTTTGAAAAGACTTTTGCATTTGCATGTAAAAAGTGGCTGTCATATAGAACTGATTTTAACTCATTGATCCCTATATTTGGATTCTGAACATTTCCAATTTAGCTCCTGATAAAACTGTTGTATTTAACCATCCATATAGGTTCATCATTGTAATTTTAAGTTCGCAGAGTATGCATGCTTTACAGACAAAAATCAGCAGAGGTACTAATTTACAAAGTCTGAGATTTATAATGAGGATGCAGTCATTATGGAAATATGTTTCTGGGACTAACGTCCTCTTGATTACCAATAGAGGGTATTTTCTGTCTGGGTACATTTTGAAAGTGAACCTCAGAGAAAAGTGGAGCAGTATTTTACGAGATGATGAAGCAGGACCTGCTAGACATTCAAACCTAAATTTCTAAAGTTTAATTGCCTGAGTATTAAAGAGGATATGCTCAACAGTCCTTATTCTAAAGATAACCCTTTCTGTAAATTGTGTTAATCCTACAGTATGTATATTAAAAAAAGAAAAAAAAATTCATCCAACCATCTTAACTTTTGTACCTGGAGATAAGCAGCAGCTGTGGATCCTGAACAGTTTGTGACTCCAGTGGATCTTGTTTTCACGTGGTGAAGCCTCAGACAGCGAGATGTGTTTCTGGGTCACTTGCAAGAGAGGACGGTCACAGCCGGGTTGTGCTGGCTGGAATGAAGCCCAACTTGAGGACTGAAGGGTAGATAAGAGAAAGCAGAGAAGGCGGCAGATATTAAAGGAGAGAGGCTGAGATAAGGGGAAATGACAAAGACTGAAACCAGTTACAGTTATGATGTTGCATTGTGTTGATCGTAACCTAGGAAGAACAGTTTGAGTTTAATATTGGAAATCTGGTTAAAAAATGATGCATGGAAAGGTGGGGAGGGGGGGAAGAAAGAGAAATGTCAGAGAAAGTCTTTAAAATGTCAAGTATTTAATCCTTCCTGCAAAAGGGCCTGTTGCTCTTGAAAATTAATGACTCTGCCTTCCACCTCTATAAGAAAAGTGAAAATTTTCCCCTGATTTAGATATACTTCTTATAAACCTTTTGGCTTTATGTACTTGTGGGGGAATTGAATTCGTGTCCACTTTCCTTGTTACCCATGGAAGTCCCAATTAGAAAAATATAAAAGTCTATGGTACTGACTTAGGTGCAAAAGACTTGAAGTTATTTGCACCTTCTTAGGAAACATTGTGAATGCCTCTTTTAATGCCCCTTTAAAATTAAAAATGTGGACCAACTTTTTGGTAGCTTAGGTGGTCACTGATACTGCACTATACCCTGGCTGCACACTAATTTTTTATTAGTGTAAGCTATAATTAAACTAGGCATATAATTAAATAATTCAGAATGAGAACGTACTGAATTTGAAAGCATGCTTTTGACATGACAAGCCTGTGCCCAGCCGACTCATTTTAAAAATGTGGGTTGATCACAGAAATTGCGATGTGCACCAGAATATTACTAAATTGTGTTTATATTCTTCAAATATATATATATATATGCACAAACATATATCTTTGAGTGAGAGTAGTTTGCATATGGTATATAATTGGAACCCCGGTTTCACCTAGGTTAACAGTAATATTTTGGTTAAAACTTGGGTAATATCATTTTTCTCCCCCCACTATTTTTAACTGCTTGATGGACTAATGTACAGATTTTTTTTTCATTTGTTGAAAGAAGGGTGAGCTGAGTTACTCCAGGAGGTACAGAGCTGCATGGAGCCTGCTAGTACCTCGTGGCTCCTCTAGTCACACTTATGGAAAGAAAAAAGACTTGATTCAGTGGAAAACAGAGTGCAACACAACGTGTGCCACATATTAGCCTTTGGGATAGCCTTTGGGCATATCCTCAAAGCTCCGATGTTAGTGAGAAGAGTAAGCTTTAAACTAGCAGGTAACTGACCTGTGGAAATCTTTGGGCAGCTCCTTGAGCCCAGCTGGTTCCTAATTAGGTTCCCCTTGCAGTGTGCAATCACCATAGCAAGCTCGCTGATTTTGCTCTTAGCTTTTTCTAGTGTGTGTACGTGTCTACAGCCATTATTAACGAGAATAGTCTTTAAGTACTTTATAAATGATTGTGGCTGTGTGAAAAGCTAGGTGTCTCCTAAATGATATTGATCCACTTGGACAATGTTCCCATAGGACGTGCTATTGGTGTAGAATGTTGTTATTGGGTAGTATGTTGTTATTGGTTTTGTTACTATACGTTACCTTAATGAGGCTGCAGAATGATCCTGCCATGAGTGCAGTGGACTGTATAATTTCTGTCTTCTGCAGGAAATATTAGGATGGGTATTTCCTGAAGGATATTATAGCCTGGAAAACATATACCAGAAGATGATACCCTTTCCTGTTATTGGTAGTCATGTACTCTTTTTGCCCATTTACATCAAATGAAATGTGACTAGTGGTCACTTAATGTTTTCTTTAACTTCATCCTTGGATGTTTCATATATTTTTGGTGCCAGCGTCTTAAGTCTTAGAAGTTGGAGTTGGCATGGAATCCAATTGTATCCTTCAAATACAAATAGATTTTGATCCACAGAACTTAATTCAGCTCACTAATTGTCCATCTCCTATCATGTACTGGCATTCTGATCACATTCGACCTGGAAAAGGTAAAGACTTGGTAATGAAATGGCAAGAATTTATTTTTAAGAATTACTTTTGAAGCTTATTTTTTACTACAGTTCAGTTTCCTTTCCCCGCCCCTATTCTCTTGGTCTTGAATTTTTGGGAAGGGTTTCAGTAGATGGGGATTGCCAGTAGAAACTTGGAAAGCTTAAAAGCTTTCAGTATAATTCTACTGGGACGAGCAAGACTGGTCAACTTGTGGGCTCCTTGGACGAGGGATCTAGAGAAGGACTCTCAAGTGAAGAGAGACTTTTTGTGTTTGTTTGTTTCCCACTCCATGTGCCATGGGAAGAAAGCAGGGCCAGGAAACAAGGCAAAATTGTAGACTATACTGAATGGCTTACAGGACTGTACTGCATTAAAAACATTTAACTAAGGGTTGGTTTAGTTTCATCTGACTTCAGCTTTCTAAGTGCCTTCAATAACGAATGAATGGAGAAAGGTTCCTTTCAATTTCTGCCTGTGTCAGCCATCTCTATCGGGGCAGGTTTCCTTCCTCTGCTTGAGCTCTTAGTGATGGTGGCTTTGCAGACCCAGGTCCATAAACGGTCTGCATTCATGTTCCCATGTATCTGGCTCAACAGCAAAGATATGAGGACTTCCAGCTGGCAGGCTGGTCTACCTGCTCCTCTTCTGCTGCTGGGACAAATTCCTAAGGAACTCTGTTTTGGATTTTTTTTTTTTTTGACTTTGTTTCCTGCAGTGCTGATTTAACCTCTCCACAGTGCAGTCCTCCATGGAGTTAGGCTGTGTAGAGGATGAGAGTTCATGACAGAGGCATCTGATCTTTTATTAGTCTACCATGTTTGCAAAGCTTGTTTTCTGATACCTGCCAGCTTACCAGCTAGCACCCAGACAGGGTGCTATCTCCGCTTTGCAAAAACTCTGAACAGCAGCTGCAAAACTGAGCTGAACCTACCACTTTTCCATCTGATAGAAAAAAAAAAAAAATCAGAGGTAAAACGTGCTTATTTTTAATGTTCTTGCTGACTGAAGCTGAAAAAAGTGTTTAACCTTGCTGTCAACTTAGTTTTTGCCTGATAGCAAATGTTACCCCTGAACAAATATTTGTAAATGTTACCATGAAAGAACTCAGCTTTTGACAGATTCTGCTTTTTGTTCTGGCCTTTGCACTCTTACAGTTGGCTTTGGAAAGGAAGGCTTTTGTATTATTGTATATGCTGCTTAGCTTGCCTGTCATCTGTAGATTAAATGCAAAGAATAAAGAAATATGACATTTTTAGATTTGAAAATGAATGAAAAGCATTGTAGGCACAGAAGAGTTATTTTATATACTTTAATCTTCTCAGCTGATGTTAGCAGCTGAAGTCTCTTATTTTTATGAACTATGAATTGACTTCAAAATCGCAAGCCTTAACGTAAAGAGCAGGCACGGTGAAACAATTTCTAAATGCCACTTGGAAGAAAATACCTGGAGGTTTCTGAAAGATCTATACTATACAAAATAGTGTGAGATAGAAAGTGTACAGAAGGGAAATACTCTTTCTCTTATTGTATCCCAGTAGCACCATATTCTCCCCTTCCAAGAAGAATAGTATCTCCCCAGCAGCTGTGTGATAGGAATGCACTGGCCCGTATCCCACAGAGTCAGATCACTGTGTCTTGGATTTCCAGGGGATTATATTTCTAAACCCAAATGCCAACATAGAGCAGTGTTCTGATGTCTGATGGTTTTCCTCCTCCCCTCCTAATACAGAGGTGATCTTCATTTTTAATGAGATCCTGAAGTAAAAGCATTCTGTACGTTTTGAAGGGAGGGGAGAATAGCTGTTCTCAAAGTTCAGTGGAAAACTTGAATATTGACTTGAAATTCCTTCTTCATTACCATGTTAATCTGCTGTGTCAATAAAGCTGGACTAGAAGTCTGAGAAATTATTATGCAATTTGCTTCATCTTCCCCAAGGAGGAGAAAGGCTTCTGGGAACTCGGCTCGTCCAGCTGCTTGTGATTTCCCTTTCTGCAGAGCTCCCCTACCTGCCAAAGCCCATGGGACAAAAATGCAGTCCTAGTTACTCTGCATATAGCTCTCCCTAACTCGTTCGTTCTTTTGTTCTTTCTTATATAAAATGACATACAATAGTATGTTCATTTTTATTAATACCTGAAGTTCTATAATTTTTAAACCAAAAAGGTGAATAGTAACATGCTGCACTCATAATTCCCCACTGTTTATCTAGAAGTGTAAAGTGATCCTATGAAGCACAGTCTAATTAATGGCCTTTCATAATTTGTGGTGTGTGTCAGTTTAATTGTGAACCCGAGCCTTTTACCACAATGTGGTTGCCAAGTATTTTATTATTACTCTCCCTCCCATTCAATCGAGTTCACTGTACACAGATTATTTTCACTTGGCTGTTGCTGAATTATTTATGGAATTACTATTCAGCATTTTAACTTCTCTCCAGTTTTGTTAAATCTTACTTTCACAACTTCTTAAATCTTTTTAAAACTGTTTAATCTCTTTAACTTTTTTTCTGCTTGTACTGGGCAGTAATTTTTGCTTTTTGGTTTGAAAACTTCTTTTTCTACTTTTGTAAACAGATTCACTTATTGTAGTCTCTTAGTAATTAACTATAAAAAACAATATTAATGTTTTTGTGGACTACATATATCAACCTTTAATATGCCGTCTCTGAAAAGCATCAATTCAACTGGCAAAACCAACCAAAAGGGTCAGGAGGATTGCTTGTTTTCTAAATATTGATTTGAATGTGATCTGGCTAAGAGATTAAGGACTTCAGATTTCCATGCTAATATTATGTCTTTCCCTGAGTAATAATGGAATTCTGTAATTGTAGATTGAAATTCACAGAGGAAAAACAATATGGAAGTGAACAAAAATGATTGTTTTTCATTTTTAATACAGATTTTTCCACTACTTTTTTTCTATGGAATCTATAGATTGACATTGGTGGGAAATTTGGGTGCTTTTGGTCCTGTGTACTTGTCAGGCTGATGTGAAAGGTCTTGATTCCCAAGTGTCTTTAAGTTTCGCATAGGTTGATGTGAATTCAGAGTGCTGGGGCCCTATGAATCACCCATGTATTTATTTTCATAGTTTTTCAACAACAAAAAAAAATAGATCTGGAGTAAGTGATCACTGTATACAGTCCTGCTGTATAATATATGTGCAGAATTTTGTCATTCCAAACCATGCTAATACTCTTTTAAGCTACATGAATATATTCGTATAAAATCCTTGAATATCATCATATACTTAGGAAAGCAGTCAGGTAGCTATTGAAGGAGGTTTATTAGCTAATTATAAATATTTAAATAAATGAGCAATTAGTTGCAGAAGACAGACTATTTTTTTTTTGTTTTGGCTTCATAGCTCTCCTGCGTGCTTGATGCTTCTGCCCTTTGGAGTCCTGCATCCACTGTACCAGTACAGTGGATGCCACACCTTTCACTGTATATAAGTATATAAGGATATTTTGGTTTTAGCTTATTTTTGTTTCAGTCGTCTTGGGGATATTGTACTCTGGTGAGGCCGGTCCCTACATAGCAGTAGTAAGGTGGACAGTTCTCTGTTAAATGCTTTGGTCTGGTTACTAAGATCAGAGTGCAGGGCTCTGAAAGCAGTTCTCTTGAATTTCTGCAAAAGGTTGAAAAGAAGTGGTTTCATAGCCAGTGAAATAAAAGTGGTGTATATGCAGTTGACTCAATTATGTAAGTTAGGAATCTTTTTCTAATAAAGCCACACTGGTAATCATTCTAAATTAAGAAATTCTTCATTTCATCCTAAGGTGTAGTAATGAGAGCTGTCCAAAATCAGGCATCAGTAAGGTATGTCTTTTTTGCATAATACATTTTGTGTGTGTGTGTGTGTGTATAATACATTTCAGATCTATGAGATCTGAGCATGGAAGAGAAGAAGTTCTGGTGACCTCTAGTACTGCTGAAATAAATACTCTTTTACTGATGTGCTCCTGAAAAGAAGTTGAAAACAAAATTTTATTAGTTTGATAGGATTTTAAAAAATCATAACAGCGGAAGAAATACATAGGTAAGATTTTAGTTGTAGTCTTAGTGCATTCACTTCTACTTTATCTGTTATGAGGAAACAGATTTTTTCTGTTTCTTATTTAGGACTCGCCACAGCTGTTGTGGAGATTGCGACTGTAAATGTCATTGGCAGCTGTGTGATAAGGGAAATGGAACCTACACAGCTTCAAGTAGAGTCTTTTCCTTCTCTCAACAGAGATTTAGGAGGCAATTAAAAGTAGAGGTTATAAAACCCTTAAATCTGAGCAAGTATGGGAAAGAGGAAGAAATGGCAGTTGTTGTTTTGGCCTCACGCTGTTGGAAAGAGTCAGCTTGGTTTCCCAGCAGAGCAGTCCTGGGGCTGGAGCAGCCAGAGAGCAACGATCCTGGGAGTCGTATATTGCCGTGCATTGAACTTCATGGGCTCAGTGTGACCCCTCGGTTGGCTCACGTTGTGTGAGGGAAGGGCTGATGTGCCGCTGTAGGACACTTATGTGAGACCTGGGGATAGAGATTGCCGTAAGCACTAGCTGTCCATTAAATAAGTCACAATTTTAGCTCTGTGCTTTGCTTTAATGTTAAAGAGAGGAGATTAGTCTCCTGATAGTCTTGGTAACTGATTTTAGGTTATATAGCTTTGAGATAAGGACAATACAATACTTTGACCAAGGCATAGGCAAAACCTCAAAAGCTTCATCTTTCCTTATGTCTGTATCATCAAACTATAACATTAAATTACTTCATTCAAGTGCAACTGTGTGGTCCCTCAACAGGGGTGCTGAGCATATTACTGACAGCAATTCTATATAATATATATATTTATATATATAAAATAACACAGTCCATATTAGAGAAGTTAAAAAGTCTGTATTGGGTGAGTATTGGATGCTTAGGGAAAGAATAGGAATAGGGTAATATGTCCCGCTCAAGCCTCCGAGAACGTGTAATTTAGGGTGTTTTATTTAAAGCCCAGTCATGTAGCCCCAGGCAGAATGGTTGTCCACTGGACTGAAGCTGGTCGGTGTTTCCTTCAGTCTCTAGATGAAGTCCTTCAAACTTGAGTCATCAAAGTAGGTTAAATTAACCATGAATGGCCCTATTGATTTTAATGGGACTGTTTTCAAGCCTTTTCAGGATGGAGACTTACAGAACCACTGGAGGTGGTGGATTAAATGTGTGTGGAAAAATTGAAATTCTGTGGTATGAAAACTAATGGCACTTACTGAAACTGGTAGATTAGGACAGGGAGAGATGACCCAGCATCTGTCCTGCAGTTCTGGGAGCTGGGGGAGTCCACAGGGGAAGGTGACAGGAAGCGACTGGCTTTGCTTGGGCTGCTTCCTGGCATTAGTGTCAGAGATGGCATACTGGGCTAAATAACTATTGGGCTGGCTCGAGGTTCATATTGTTTTCCCTCTGTATAGTTGTGATCTGAATAGAGAGGGCAGAGAATGAATGTGCTAGAGATGCAATTCTTGCTTGGTTTTATTGATCAAGACATGCTGGATCAGGTCTGAGCAGCATATTAGATACAGGATCCTGTGGTAAGCAGGCAAGTATTCAAAGGAATGTTTCAGTTAGTCTGGTTTATTCTACCAGATCTCTGTGTGTATATGTACATGTGCATACATATATGTATGTATTATATATTGTATGTTTAGCAGTATATGCGTTGCTTCCCATAGCAAGCTCACTTTCTATAATAATTGTTTGTGGATCCATTTTAACTTCCATCTAAGTATTCTGATACAATGAATTGCTTCTCGTTTCTTTATTACGTTATGTGACTGGTCATGTAAAGCATTGGGTGTTATTCTTGTTTGTTAACTAGACAGATGACTAGTTAAGACAGAATGAAAAAGCCGTCCTCAGCCTCATGGCAACTTCCATATGTTCTGTAAGGGTTCAGCGTTCAGAGATCTAATGGAACAATGATTGTTTGAGTAGCTAATGTGAATCACAGATGGCAGTGGATGTGCAGAATAGCAAGTATTAAAAATACCTATTTAATAGCTACTGGCAAAGAATTTTCCAAAAAGAAAGGCATCATAAATATATATTTAGCTTTTGCTAAGGCTCATTAAATGTGGTGACTTGTTCAAGGCATGGTAGATAAATTCACTTGGCAATATGTCAGTGTCATTTTTCTAATAGCTGTGGTTTTCCTGGGGTGCTGTTTCACTTAAATGACTGATTTTTGTATTAAGTTTTAAAAGTTTGTGTGGTGTGAATTTTGTGGTTTGTGATTGCAGACAAACATGAGAGAGAAACTTTTTTGCACACACTGTATATTTGTACTAATAATTGTAAGAGACGTGATTTCTTGGAGCAATCAAAAAAAGGTTTCTTCTAATGCTATTTAAGTAAAAATGTGTTAAAACCAGAACAGTGAATCTGAATAATATTAAATTTGGGAGTGTATTGATCTCAGCTTTGTGGTTCTGCTTGGTGTGCTTAAAGAAACCTGGCCAACACTAGGAGCATGACTCTTCCAGCATGGCATTTGTTGGAAGGCACTTGAGCAGAAAAGAATTTAACTTCCTTTCTGTGTATGAAAGGAATGGAGGTATCCATGGTCAGATGAATGGGAAGGCTGCTTCAAACCCCAGAAAGGGAAACCTTAGGGTAGTTTGTTTAAACTCAGTAACTTCTTAGTTAAAAATGTTGCATTTCAGATGTGACTCTCACTGATAATCTTATGTTCTAAAGCTATTTAAAGTATTGTTTCTAAATAGAATGATAGATAACAAGTGTAAATATCCAATTAGCTAATTGCAGAACTAAGATGTCATTAACATCTGACTCTACTAGCACTTGCTGATGATACTTAATTTGTGTTGCTTACTATTGTGTTTGCATTTATTGGTGCTAATGAGGCATGCAAGATATTCAGCCAATTTGTTCTCTGAAGAGAAACATTTATCTGAAAAATATTGCTATGAGCATAGTCCTTACTGAATTTTCCCTCGGCACCTTTTATTTACTTTTCTCTAATAAGTAAATTCACAATGCTTGTGTTCTGCATGCTGCTTTCTACCCTCTTTTCTTCTGATTGGCACCCACAATCTCTCTTGTTTGCATTTTTTCCATAACTTTAAAATGTCAGAAGACATTGTAGTTATCTTTTGGTTTGCTTCTTGCAAATTCCTCACCCACAGCGTATTTCCTCCTTTGTTTAATATGTTCTGAAAAGGACTTATTGACTGAAATTACCTGAGCATAACTTTTATCTACTGACTTAAAATACTATCCCTGTGGTTTTCCACTTCCTCTATTCATGTTATTCCTAATTAAAGTGCTAAAAGCATTACTACTTGGCTGGATCTTGCTGCGTGCCTCCACTCAGTGAAAAAGTTGCTGCTCGGACCAAGTGATGAGGCAAGAAATCCTGCGGACAAGAAAGGACTGTGTGAAGTCTAAAAAATCCCCAATCAAGATAGTGTTGCAGGTGGTGGACCTGTCAAAGGTATGACCAAACCAGGCCATGGCAGGTGGGGCTGTTGGTGTGGTGCCAAATAGATTTGGGTTACATTAAACAGGATTGAAGGTAGATTGTATTCCTGGTTTTGCCATAATGCCCGTGGTGTCTCTCCTAGCTGTAGCTGTGGCCCATAAAGTTATTGAGATGATGGGGTGGTATCTCCAGAGACCTTCATGGATTTTACCCCCAGGATTGCATGCAGTTGCTTTTGACACGTGCTGAGCTTGCATAACTTGCAGCATCCTGTGGCAGGGAGTTTGCAGCTTCGCTGTGTGCTGTAGGCAGAGCAATGTCCTTTGGTGTCTTTTGAGCACACGAGGTTCTCTTAGCTCTTTTATTGGAAGAGATGAGAACGCGGTTCGCTTTCTCCAGGCCGCTCATCATTGCACATCTCTCTCAGCAAGCTTTCCCAGGCTGGAAAGGCTGTAATTTATTTTCTTATGTGAATGGTAGCTGTTCTATGTATTTATTTTCTTTGTCAACTTTATCTTTTCTAATTTCACCCTAACATTCTCAAGATTGAGGGGAAGCAGTGAAAGGTGGGGAAAGAATAGGACCAGGACCTGCATTTCATGGATTTATAACATAACTTAATACTTTCCCTTTTGATCTTTATTTCTTTTCTAATACTCTAATATAATACTATTAATAAATAATAAAATTCTAATACTCTAATAAATTCTAGTTATCCTTGTGGATGCTACAGAGCATTAAACAGGTACTTGCAAAGTACTGTTTTTCTTAACTGATAAAAACTAGCTCATTTCCATTGCTCTGTGTGTAATGCTGTTTTTACCATGTCACTTTATATTTATCAACTTTGTATTCAATTTGCCATTTTCCTACCTGCTCATCACTATCACCTGCAGCTCCCTGAAGCCAAATTCATTCCCTACTCTGGATTTCTCCTGGGCCTTATCAGACTTTCAGCTGAGAACACTCCAAAAATCATGGATATTTTGTTATTTGGTGTAGCTTTGTGGACAGCTAGTGATTCCTTTTAGGAGATATAACCCGAAGGTTTTCCCTGAAGGCAGAACTCCTTGAGACCTCCCCAGGGATGTGCAGAGAGGTCAGATCTCAACCAGGCATTGCTTGGGTTGTCGCCAGCAGTGGCCTTTGCAGTTCCTTTCTGCTCCCTGCTCATGGGTATTTCTTCCTTGTAGCCCAAAGAGCAGCTCATTGATCTACAGGTGAAAGAGCTGCTTGATGGAAGCTCTGCATCTTCCAGCAAACAAATGCTTTTGTATTTCACATGCACCAATGTGCACCTTTGAAAGCTGTGGCTACTCTTGTTCTTTTTAAGTCAGCCTGGAAGTCTAGTTCAGTCTGGGTAACTCTGCACTGTGTTAATTCTACTTAAGTGCTGACAGGCACCTTATGTTTTTGTGGACTTTTTTCTTTCTGGGATTGCATTTTCATCAAAATACTCTTTCTCAAGATAAATACCACACAAACAGAGCTTATGGTTGTCCTGGGTATCTGAATATTTAAATTCACTTGAAAAGCTACATGGCCATATACTGCTTTGGGTCATATTAGCGCTTTTTTTTATTTTTTTCCCCTACATGGCAGATCAGTTCACCATTTAACAGTCTGTATATTTAGATCTACATATAGAGATCTGTAGTAATTCAGCACCTTTTTTTTAATGCCTATATGTGCCTTTTTCTATACTTAGTCTTTTTTTTTTTAATCATAGTGTTTTTACTTATTTATGGATATTGTGGTGAAAAAAAACCTAGTTCAAAGGTGCAAGAATAAATGACCTGCATAAAGGCAATGAACATAAATAGTCCTTTTTCCTTGTACGATACAGCCAGAGGGTAAGGCAGTAAGCTGTGAATAGAATAAACACATGGCAACATAAACAAGACAGTGTGACCCATGTTTTGAAGCTAGGAGAAAATATATGTGTTTTCTTGAATTGTGTTTGTTTTCTATATTCTGGACAGATCAAATATGTAAAAACTGTACACTCTATATAGATATTATAAGTGGAGAAATGGAACCAAGGAAATCTCCAATAGTATAATAATAGCTATTTTTTTTGCAATGGATCCTTACTATAGGGGGAAAAAAAATCACACAAAATCGATTTTTTTTTTTTTTTTTCCTCTTTCGGTTGTTTGTAATGATCTCTGCAAAGAGACGTTGCATCATCAGCTTAATGAGGCCTGATAAATTTATTGAGCTCGTGCAGTGCTTCTTAACCTTAGTAGCTGGTTACAGTCTTGATGATTTACTTGGTAAGCCTCGATGAAATTTTAAATCAAGACAACTGTTTTTTATTATTGATATGACTGTCGTAGCATTTCATAGCAAGAACAGTTTAATCTTCCATCCCGGGTTGATCAGATTATATCATGTTAGCAATATTTAAACAAAATAGAAAGACAAGATTTAAAAAAACACAAAACTGTAACACTATATTTCAAATAATCTAATTTATTTCTCTGAAAAATGCCCCAAATATTAGCTTCCAGTCCCCACAAAACACAATCCTGTCTTCTGTTACACTGATCTAAACATGCTGGTAATAAGAGTGGAAATGGCAGGGCTGGTTTGTCCATGCCCCAAAGTTCAAGCCAGACCCAGCAGCTGAATGATTCACTTCCAGTCAGCTCTGCTCTCCTTGCACAGCTTCGTTGCATCTTCCCTGTCTGTGGCTTTCACTGGTTGGGATTTCACCTCTCTCTACTTGCACTAGCTAAGCCAGGGATGTTAATAAAATTCCTGTCTTTAGGTAAAAATTCCTGTCTGTAGGAAAAAATCTTGTCTTTAAGTGTGTGGTTTTTTTTTTTTTTTTTTTTAACCTCCTGGTTTTTGAACTGTCCTTGTGGTCAGCGCATAATCTCTATGCTGTAGTCAAAAGTGACTCGCGCAAAGAAATCTGTTTTCATAACTGGGTAATGATTGTTTGGACCTGAACATGTAAATAAAATGGAGCCATCTGGACTGCTGAACACATGGCAAATACAGTGCTATGCTCAATTGAGTAGATTAGGGATACTTCCTTTTAGACACTGGTGATCTGTGGATTTTGCTGACTTTATGAAAGAAACTTTTTGGTCAACAGCTACTAACGTTTACAGCCTTTTGAAAGTGCTGAAGTCTGACTTGTGTGGTGGGTTTTTGTTTTCTTGTTTGTGTTGTTTTCACTTCTGCTAGATAAATGCAACTCTTAAGCTTTCTTTTGAGTCTAGAGTGAACACCCAGCTACAGGTGTAGGCAGAAAATGGATGCAAGTGCTTCTGTGAAGTGCTTTGGCAAGCTAAAGTTCATTGCACACTGCTGTTTGGACAGCAGCCTGTCAAAGTAGCCAGTCCATCTTCTAAGAGAACAAAAGAGCAGAGGTTTTGCAGTGCAAAATCTAGGATGGGTTTTATTGAGATGGATGCATGTGGTGAATTGCATGAAAAATTGCAACTAAGATGTTCACCTTCCAGCTTTTTTGAAAAGCTTTTACTACTTATTAGTTGTTAGGGATTTTGCAGTGTCTGGGAAATGAAATAATTGAGCCATGAACTGAGGATGACTTCTTTCATCACTGATTGCTTATAATTTGCAGTAATACTTATTCCTTTAAATTTGCCACTTTGTGTTTAGATAAGAATAGGAACGAGTTTTTTTCTTTAGCTGAAAATGTTTTAACCTGTTATCAGCAGGCAATAAAAATGCAAGATCAGATTCTAGTTTTTCAGAAATGTGAAACATATGCGGTGACTAGTTTACACAAAAAGTGTTAGTAAGGTGTCCAGGTGTTTGGAGGGCTGAAAAGGCTTTTTGGCATGTATGTTTTATTCTTCAGATAGACTTCAATGTTCTGCTGCAGTATCATGTGTATTGCCATTGTCTTGCTGCTTGTTTTGTGGCTAGGGACTATGCCTTATGAAGAGCCAGCCAAAAAAGTAGTTTCATGTGGTCTCTTCCTATTTGAGTTCTTTTTCTGTGATGAGATGCTCAGAGGTCTCCAGAGTCCCTGTCCCGGAGTTGAACAGCGCTCTGCTCCAGGTGGTTGTCATTCCACTTGTTTGTATGTAATATGGCTGCTATGCCACGTTTCCTACAAGCTCTTATGATCCTAATTCTTCCAACATTTTCCATGAAGGGACGCTCCTAATGAAGGTTATATTGCACTAAGTAATCTGTTAGAGAAGCCAGCACCATGAGTGATACGCTCTCCATTTGTGGCTGTCCCAGTTTGCATGGGGAAGAGGAGGAGGGAAAGCTGGCAAGCTGTTGCCCCGAGGGTCCCTGCTGTAGATCCTGTGCTTGGGCAGCCTCCGGGGTGAGGCAGCACGGGGTCCCCTCGGATGGGAAGTGCTGCACGGCGCTCTGAGCAGCGCTGCTGCATGGGAGCTTGGGTGGGATCCGGGCTCTGCTTGCTTAAAGCAGAAAGTAAGTATTTTGTTTATTTGTGGGGAATGTTCACATGGCAGACCTGAATTCTGCTTGCATTCAGCAAAGTTAGGGATGGTGAAGTTTGAAACATTGTGGGCCCTGAGAGAGGAGTGTTTGTATCAGCTCGTTGACTTTTGGGTTGGGGAGGAGGCATTCTGAGCGTTCGCTCAGGCTGATGGAGACTCGTCGCTGAGAAAGGTCGCTCTGTCTCGTGCCATCGCACCAAGACCACACCACAGACCCCTGTGACTGCTGAATGCGGGGGTCCAAGGTGACCTGTGGGTCAGCAGTGGGCAGCCTTGGCAATGGGGAGCAGCAGCGAGCCATGGCCCAGAGCTGCAGCAAGGGCTTCGCCAGCCTTCTTCCCACAGCCTTGGTGCTGCTCGTCCTGCATGACGCATGGTCTCGTGTTAGAGAGCAGCGAGTTGTTACCTCGTGTGAGGTAACAACTGTTCAGTTTGCTAAGTATTTCGAAAACAGGCTTAAAAAGGGCCAGGAGCCTTAAGCCAGCTGTAATGCAGGTCCAAGTGGAGGGTCATAAAATGCCACACAGCACATTGGGAAAGAGGAACTAGCACTGATTTGGTCCTGTTTGCTGCTGCATATCCACAGCTGGTCATGGAAACGGTCTGGACCTGTCCAGCTGGCCCCTGAGGTGACCAAGCTCTGCTCACACCGGTGGGATCGTGTTCAGCTCATGACCTTGCACCCTGGACTTGTCCTCCCTCCACCACCAAAGCAGCTGTTCGGTATCTGGATGCAAGGGGGTGAAAAAGGATGCTGTTTTCAACACCTGCTTTATACTTGAGTAGAACATCTATAACTTTTGATCTGTCTCTTTTCAGTGTATTCTGCTCCCTAAATTCTTGATGCTGCCTTTTTCCTATATCTCTTAAGTGTCTTTGATTAGAGATTATGCGTAGGGATGCAAATATTCTCCTCATGTCTGAAGTGTAAATGAAATTAGCAGCACGTGCTTATACATGTCTGTACTTGGGCAGAAATTTAACTTAATTCTGTTGCTCATACAAGCTTGGTGCTATAAACAGTGACTAATCTGAAGAAACAAAGCATCCGATATTTTGAAGACCATTCTCTGTTAACACAAAATGCAAGTATTTTAGTCATTATGTTTGGCCTACTGGAAAAAAAAAGATGAGAGTAGTAGAGCATAACAAAAAAGCAAGAGAATCACAAATACATGAATTCACTAAGTATTCAGGCAGCTGTAGATTTCATATTTAGTTCTATAAAGGTCCATATGGAGCTCTTTTTCTTTTGAATTTTAAAACAGATGCGTAGCTATGGTCTTGCCTGATGGACAAAATAACTACCTTTTCCATACTACTTTCTTGATTCTTGTTTCTCTTTGCATTATAATTCTGCCTTTTTTTTTTAATTTTTTTTCTCTCTAGTTTTAGATAAGGGCAGAATTGGATGCTAGTAGTCTTAGAAAATCTCTAACAGCTCCTGTCTTGGCAAACTTGAATTTTCAGCCTGTCACTTCCTTCTTTATTGAGCTAGAATTGAATAAATCAGGTTTGCTTTTTAAGCCCCTCTCAAGCAGCATCATGTACAGTCTTAGTACTAGTACTTATCTCAGCATCTGAGATCTTCGTTTAACATAGAAAAGAAATTGCAGCATTCAGTGTGCATTTGGAGTCTGTTAGTATTAAAGACGCCTGGGAGTCTCCGAGTATCACTAAGGTAATGGATTGTGTGTAGTCTTATAGTGCCTTCATCTCTCTCTAAACTATATGAGCTCACTGTTAAAGCAGCAGTTAGTACTTTTATGTTAGCATCTTAGCATAAATTGCTTGCTAGCTTTTTTCTTCCTTTTTTTTTTTCTTTTTAAAGCAAATAGTGTAGTCTGTATTCACATGAACTGTTCTTGTCTTCACATTCTATAGACCGTAACTAAAACTTACTGGAGTTGTCCCATATAAATCATGTTTAATTTAAAAAGCTGCTTATGTGCAAACAAGGTCCTTTAAGGTGAGGAGTCTGCAGATATTCACGTGTGCATGAAAACAGTAAAGAAACCCTTAAGGTGCTGTGACAGTGAATATTCTATAGATGGTCAGGCCTGGTTTTGTTCGTAAAAGATGGGATACATTAATTAAATATGTTATTTTAAATTGTGTTGGTTAAAACATGCTAAACCTTCAGTCAAATGTTCCCAGAGGCTTCATTTTGTGGTATTTTTTGTGGTTTTTTTTTTTTTTTTTTTTTTTTTTGCCAGTTTACTTTTTCTGCCCTCCTCACAAATTCAAAGGGATGGGTGTCTCTATGGCCATGCACACAGCTGTGCAGCTAAGCTGGCTGCTCATCTGGGAATCAGTTCAGAGCAGAAACTGGAGTTACTATGGTGCTGAAATCGTGTTAATAAGTTATTCAGAAATAATCACTTATGTTTGCCAGTGTGATTGTGCAGTCTTTTTGTTGGCTTGTTTTTTGGGTGATTCGTGCTGGCAGGACGAATGCTTGCTTGTCTGCAGAGAGCTCATGGGCATGCCTTGTCTACCCAGTAGCTGAGTTTAGCTTTGCTCTTATTCGTTAACAAGTAACTTTCCTGAATGAGCACGTAATTGCACAACCTCAGGGAAATGCCCACAAACAAGATAACTTCCCATATAAACAGTTCATTAAGTATAGACATTACTATACTTAAAAAAAAAAATTCAAAAATTCTGATAACGTGCATTCCACTAGTTAGGATTCTTACAAATACTGGAAATTGTAAAGCTTGCCAAATTTGAGTGAGAACTTGACCCGTGTCCTCGTGGAACTGCTTGTTTGCAGCTCTCTGGTGCAAGCCAGAGCTGCTCCCGCGGTGGAAGCGGCTGCCCTGGGCTGTGCGCGGCGAGCGGAGCATCCCGGCTCATCCAGCCCAGGGGAAGGAGCAGCGCTGAGGAGCCAGGCAAGCACTACAAATACTGTGTGCCTGTCCTATACTGCTCTGTGAACCATGTTTCTGGAGATGTGCTGTGCAGTGCAGAAGTGTCGGGTCTCCTCACTAGGCAGCACATTAGTTGCACCTTGACTTACGTGTCTTGGTGTGCTGCCTTGCAGAGGAGTTGTGGTTTTGTAGGTGTGTGTGTGTGTGATTTTTTTTAGATTGTTTTTATTAAGGAAAATGGCTTTTGTGACTATGCTATCAGTCCGTTCTCCCTTATTTCTCTCCTTCTGCTTTTTAATAGCTTTTGAATTTATTGCTCATCTTCAGCTCAATTTTACAAAGGAATAGAGATCTCAAAAGTTTTATGCCCCTGCAAACCTGGTTGTATAAACCAATGATTAGATGCAAGTGAGATACAAATTAGTGCTCCCACAAAGGGAAAGGCATAAGATCAGCAGCTGCCTGTCAGATTATGTGTGTTGTATGAGGAACAGTCATCTCTGAAGCAGTCACAGCTCTGAAGCAGCCCCCACATGGTCAAGCTCTCTTGCCTGGCTGCGGAGGAAAGGAGCATCAGGAAGGGAAATGTGTTGCAGCAGGGAAAGCCTGTGGGAGCAACTTGGGATTTCATGGCAGAGATTTTTGGATGGGGAAATTGGCAGCTCAAAGGATGTACCTTTTTTTTTTTTTTGTACCTCTGTTTTACTGACCCTGTGCTTTTGATGGGAGGAAGAGAAGGATTTTTGTCTGCAGACAGATGTTATTAAGAGAATACTTCTGTGTGAACAGGGGGTTGCTCACTTTTCCAGTGACACAGTGCCCCTCTGCTTTGTAGCCTCACCTAGCCTCCCTCATTGAGATACTCTAGGACAGGCACCATTTAATTTGCTTTCAATGAAGGCAACATGCAAATGCTCCCATATAAATAGTTTTTGCTAATGCTTTGCAGACAGCTGGTTTTTGTTCATGTTTTTCTCATCCTTAGAGTTAGCTCAGCAAAGTAGTCTGAAAAATAAGTTCATGACCAAAGTAAGAGTCATGCTGCTGGTAAGTAATTTTTCTAAAGAGAAAAAAAATAGACTTGAAGAGCAAAATCTTTGAGTTATCACCTGTTTTATGAGAAAGGAGAAACATGAGAATTTTTCATGTGTTGGATATCTGTAGCCTTCATTTGTGTGAGATATTTAGTAGCTAAATGCTTAACATGAATATTGCTTTTGTTATTTACATTGTATACTAACAAAATCCCCAAATGTTTGTGTAATGTTCACACTGTTATTCTGCATATATCTTTACTAATCCTAGGAATATCTATCTAACCATTGGCCAAACTACATGTTTTCCCCCAAACCAACAGAGTGTATATTTTGGAACAGGTCGAGCATGTGTGTCAGCATTTGAGATCAGTTTTCCAGTCCACTGATCATGATTGTGTGGGCTAGAAATCTCTGAAGACTTTTGCCTCGGAACAGTAGGCTGAAGTGCTTGAAACAGCCCGTGGTTCCCATTTTCTCCTGCTGAAGAATGGCCATATCTGATTAGGCCAGAAGTCTGTCCAGCACAGGATTGCTTTTCTGGCTATTAATTGGTAGGCAGGGAGTCTTAACGATACTCTTCACTGTACATGTTTGCAGCTGCCTAGGGTTTCCTGAACTAGTGCTCTTTGTGTCTAAAAAGCCTTCAGAGCAATAATCATTTTTTTCATGATTGCTTTTGATCCTGTTTCCACTTTGACTTCTACATCATCTCTTAAAGATGAATGTTACGGTTTAGCTGTATTATGTGGGTAAAACCCTTACTTTTGCTTTGCTTTTTGTCTATCTTATTTCACCTATCTTCAGCCTATCTTATTTCATTATAAAGGATTCTTGGTTTTGCCTTCTGAGAAATGGCTAATAATCCTTTCTGATTTACCTTTCCAAGGCAATTGATGATTGCAGAGATCACATTTGTATTTTCTACTCTAAAGTCTACTAAAATTCATCTGAAATGCAACTTACTTCTATATAGTAAAAAAAACAAGAACATTTCCCATACTGAGCTATGTAAGTTGTTTTATGTGATTTTTCTATAAGATAGTCGTGCAGAATTATGCAGGTGCTAGAGGGAGATTTCTAAGTCTTTTCTTCTGATTCAAAACTTTTGGGATAGATTTGTTTATTTTTAGTAAAATGTGTCACAACTTGACTATAAAGAATGTACTTTTTATTTGCTGGAAGTGTATTTAACTATTGGTGCGTATATGACTGGCTTAGCGCACAATAAACCTAATAAAGGACTGAGTGAGAAGAGGTGAATTTCAGGTGAATTTTGGTTTTGTATTTATTGTTGTAAGTGGTGCAGTGCCCATCCTGTGATGTTCACCGACTTATCCTTGGGTAATTCCGGTATCACCTTCAGTACTGTCCTGAAATTCTGGAATGAACAAAGTGGTCCTGCAAAACAGCCAAGAAGCAGCTTTTGCAGCAGCTTCCTGGCACATGTGACCTATCATTATGTCCCTCTTGGTAACCAAGAGGGTCTGTTCTTCTGCCTTAGCACTGGTTTGATGCCACTAGCAGCACACGAAGTCAATATAGCAAATGAAGCTCTGCTCTTGTGAGGCTGTGTGTAATATTTGTGTTACAGCTTGATGAATAGGCTGCAAATGGGTAACACGATAAACTTGCCCTCCACGCAAACTAACATGTCAAAATCCCCTTTATGCTGTGAGCATTTCTTTTTTATAGATTTTTAAGTGCAGTGGCTGTTGCACTTTCTCCATATGTCAGGCTTTTTATGTCTTTCTGTGCCTTTTACAGGAGTCTGAAATGAGAGATACCTAGATTCTGGTGATCTTGTCACAGTTGCTCTCTTCTTTATTTTGACAGGTAAGTGTGCCAGATTAATTTTATAGAAAAATCTTTTAAGTACGTGTGCCTGGCTTTTCTTCCTTTTCTCTCTTTTTTTTTTCTTATAATAAATATCTAAGGATTGATTTTTTAAATGAGAAGGGTGTGAGAGAGGGCAACCGACTGACATGGGAGAGAAGCTGTGGTGGGAGGGATGCTCAGTGCCCTTGCTAAAATAAAGTGGACAGGTATGGCCTATGACTTCGACTGTACTGGATTTTGCTAAGGTATATTTTAATAAATAGGTGGTCAAAAGTTCTTGAAAAAGATATTTCGGATCTTAAAGAATAGAGTTTTCTTCCTTACTTTATAGTATTGGGTGGATTACAAAAACAACCTCAAACTAGAAGAATTT
Organism: Nothoprocta perdicaria; assembly: GCF_003342845.1. NCBI lineage: Eukaryota > Metazoa > Chordata > Aves > Tinamiformes > Tinamidae > Nothoprocta > Nothoprocta perdicaria. Next base: position 3,469,551 of record NW_020454649.1, read on the forward strand.
GCACCTTAAGTGTAGTGAAGAAGGATGGGAGATGGCGTTAACTTTGGTCATCACGCATAACAGTGCTCTTGCTTTTCCTAGTGAATTTAATTTAACATGCCTGTTGGCTTGTGTGACTAGTGCCAATAGTTATGAAAGAAAAATACTCGTGCTAATTAGAGAAGAGAGAGAAAGATACAAAAATAGGTGCAGGTATTTGGATTTTAAGAGTTGTAGTTTGTGATTGTGATGAGTTGATATGAAGAAATGCTATATTACTTTAAATGTGCAAATGAGTTTCCAGTTGCAATTGCAAGTTTTTTCCAGAGTCAAGGAAATGACATGCTTGTCATTAGTGTGTGACATGACCAAAATAATCCATTCACTCCCTGGGAAGTAATGCATATATTTTGAGTAGACTACAGAATTGAGAAAAGGTGCCTTGGGAAAGGCATTATTTGAACTATTTCTTAAGAGCTAGGAAAAAAACACATTTTGTATTACCAAACTGTCGATCAGAAATATAAAGACCTTACCAGTATATAGCCGAACTACTTTTCAAACAAGTCTGAAGCATGAGTAAAATAGCTGCATAAGATTTGGATGTGATAGTGTAATGTCCTTGCTCACCCTTAAGTTTGCTTACCTTTTAAGACCAAGATCTAGAATCTTTTGTTGTGACTTGGGTTGTGGGGTTTTTTTGGCATCCTTTCCCATTTATATTCATGGCAGTTGCAATCACTGCAGATGTGAAAAGTAGTTATTCATGACTGAGCATGCTCTGCTGTCTTGTAGAGAGAGCCAGCATGACAGTGATGTTTGATATAGTTTGTAAACATTCCTCTCTCCTTTATGTGCTTTGAGTAGTTATGGAGATGCAAGTCCCAAGATCCTGGTTCTCTGTGCTTTTGGTAGTGTCCTGAGTGCATTTTACCAGTGTATCTTTTAGTAAGAGCTGCATTGCAGAAGGAAAGTGAGATGGTCTGATGGGCTGGTGCTGTTTCTGTCAGAGTGTGGCTGAGAAAGTGAGCAGAAGAGTTCAAATTTGGTAAGATCTGGGGAGCATTTTTGAGGTGAGGCAGCTTGTGAGGGCAAATGTAGAAACACCGTAAAGCAGACCCCGTAGCTGTCTAGGAGAACTTGAGGTAGACATATAACCTAGTGGTGAATCTTCAGTGTTCATTTCCTTGAAAACTGTGAATTGAACAAAATATTTTTATGAATTTCATAGCTTTCTATCTTTCTGTCTCATTCATTCCTGCAAGCAGCAGAGCAGAGGGTGGCTTCAGTAAATTTCGTTAATGGACACGTCCTGAAGGATTTGGTTCACATGAAGTGTTTAATGACTCTTCTTCACATAGTGGCATTAAGTGGTCTCTCCTTACACTGAGGTAGCAGCTTGGAAGCATCAACAGCAGTTATTCCAAAGGGAGCCCTGCTTAGGAATTGTCATGGTTTTCCACAGGTATGGAAGTATGTCACTGGCAACATAGTTGGAAATTATGTAAAGGGAAGGATACTTGTCATGTGGTCACACTAATTCCCACTCTTATAGATAAATAGGTGTCCTCGAAGGCATTGTGTTCCTGGGCATCACTGCCCTTTATTTCTAGAAAAATGTGTTCCCATGTGGGAGACCATAACAAAGGATCCTAATTGAGGAATCTTGTATGGTTGGCTGCTCCATAGTAAGGGACAGTTCGATAAGAACTTTTATTAAGTACTTACTCATGGAAACTTAGTTGTACATCTGGAATTCAAGGAGAGACACTTTTTAAAATATTATCATTATTAGAGTTATTTTACTTTTTTTTTCTTTCCTTAAATGCTTTTATATTCTGTTTGCATTCCTTGATTAGACTGTTATAATTTCCCTAGCTGGAATCTCCAAAGTGCCGTCACAAAATTATAAATGGTAATGAATTCACTTAATCAGATCTTACAGGGCACAATCAGCATGAAAACTAGTCAATTACAAATAAATCAGTTTAAAGAATTTCTAGTTCTACAACTGCCTCTCAATTTAGGACTTATGTTACCTGTGACTGAACTAAAGGCCTACATAAACTATAATTTATGTTGTAAATTATAGATTGAATCTTTTAGTCAATGGTAATTTTAAATTTGATGTCCCTTTAAAAAGCACAAAAAGGAATATAGCATTGATGGTAGGTTTGGGAAACCAACGTGTAGGTGTAAGTTGAATAAACTTTAAACATATATTTCACAGCACGTAAATATATGATTTTGCTAAAGTTGCAGACCATTTGATTGTATAGATAACTTGCAAAAAAAAAAAAAAAAAGTTACAGAACTAAGCCCTAGCTGTAAATTAGTCCTTGTGTTTTCAGCCTTATTGCTTTATTCAAGCACAAAATACAAATGCAAGTGCTGCCTTTTGCCATTGGCTTCCATAAGACTGGGTGTCTGTACATCCACATCCAACACAGTTGCCAGTACTGTTTCTAACCTTAGTCCTGGCCTTGTCTGTCTTGGCAAATAGCTTGGTCATGGCTTGGCCATGTGCACCAGTTAAATTGTTTTCCAAAACAGTATTACTTCATATAAACAATGTGTTGCTACAGGAATGCAAGAGGACTGTTCATGGAAGACAAATGTTTGAGTGTCTAGGTAGGGAGAATGAAAAAATATTTTCCTTTGTTGTTGGTCCATACTTTGCAAAAGACACAATTACTGCAGTATTTTCCTTAGCTGAATGGCATTTTTTTTCCTTAGTAAGGATTGCAGAATCTGGTCTGTATGTAAAGCATATTTATGTATTTGAGAATGTAGAGTAACTTCACATATGCTGGCAGCTCCAACTGTGGTGGATACAGCTGAAATTAACAGGAACGAAAATTTGGCCTGCTATCTTTAAAAAAATGTGATTTTATGGTACTGAGATTAAAAAGGATATAAAGGACCTGGCCTTACTTTATTATAAAGATGACTTTACATGAAGGAGCCTAAAATCCAGATGTAGCTGCATCTGAGCCTTTGGAAAAGTGCAGCCTGGTCAGCCTTACATCCAGCGCTGAGAAAACCAGCGAGTGCGTCATCTTGGATCACATTTCTTGGCACACGGAGGACAAGGTGGTGGCTGGGAACAGTCAGCATGAATTTACTAGGAGCACATCACGCCTGGCCAACGTGACTGCCCTCTGTGATAAAGTGACAGTCGGTGGATGGGGACACCCTGAGGGTCCTGGTGGGCAGCGAGCTGGACGTGGGCCGTGGTGTGCCTGGCAGCAGCTGACAGCACCCTGGGCTGCATTAGTGGGAGCGCAGCCAGTAGGCAGAGGATGGGATTATCCTGCTTGACTTGTTAGACCACATCCTGAGCGCAGCGTCCAGTTTTGGACCCCCAGTACAAGAAATATGTCAACAAACTGGTGTAAGGTCACCAGGGGCCACCAAGGCGGTTGGGGCTGGAGCACCTGTCCTGTGAGGGGAAGCTGAGGGAGCTGGACTTGCCAGTCTGGTCCCAAGGTCCCATGCAGCCTGAATTACCTGTGACTGTGGCACAACAAAGAGTTCAAGTCCCTGCCTATGGAAGCTCATTACCTGTCTTGATTCTGCACTGCTGACAAGTTGTGGTGCTTTGATGTGGGGAGAGACTGTAGTTCTTGATTGAATAACTTTGTGGTAGTTCTCTTAGGATGGCAAATGGTCTCGAAGTGCTGCAAGCAGTTATCCTGGGGTGATTTGACTTGCTATTTATTTTCAATATTAAATTCTAATCTACGGCTGGCATTTAAGCAGTGAAAGCTCCAAGTTTCTTAAAAATCCTCCTCTATTTTTTTTAACATTTTTACCCTTTCTATTTTTTGTTTTCCCTACTTCTTCTGCATAATAGTTGTAAACAGGCATCTCATTCTATTCTCTTCTCACCCAGAAAGTGGTGTGTTAAGACTCCCTTACTGAGTGCAGTAATGAAGTGTTGGTAGTCAGCAAGTAAAACTTATTCTTTTAATTAATGCTATTGTGTCTTGATTGCCTAAATTTTGGCTGGATTGAGTTTGGTAAGAAGAATTTTTTAATCTTTATAGTGAGTTGCATCAAAATCTCAAAGGTCAAGAGAATAATTTATTTCTCAGTTCTTCTGCAGAATTACTCTGCTACCTGGCTCATCTTGGCAGATCACTTAACCTTTCTGAGCCCACAAACATTTTTCCCAGTCTGCCGTCACCATCATCATTCATATACTCAAGCCTCAAGAATATTCTTACTTGCACTGTGAAATCTGGCTGGCTTATACAGGGTGGAATATAGGTTGAAACCTAAGACAGGCTTACCTTGAGGTGGGGACATAAACAGAATGCAGATAAAATCCATAGTGTACTTTTCTCAAATTTTCCTAAGAAAAAATCAGGGAAGTTTTTCTGCAATTCTGTGCAAAGAATCTTGCAGAACAACTATCATGGGGAACTGTGGCTTCCCTCTGCAGACCTGCACAGATGGATGCAGAAATACTGAGGGAGGATAGAGCAGAAAAATTAGCTTACACCTGAGTCTGGCTAAACCAAGTACTGGCCACCTGTCCTAATTATACTCAATGCCCATCTTTCCTAGGTCACAAGTTTTTGTTGCTTTCCTTTTAGAAATTAAGTTTATAGAGCACCAGTAGTTTCTTCTGCTTTCCTCTTCCTCTTTGTTATCCAAAATGGTTTAGAGATAACAGTTTGTATCTGAGCCTGATATTAATAATCCAAATGAAACCTAATTTCAGATAATGCTGACTGACGAAATTGGGCTCATCATTTAATGACTTGAATGCATCTGCTCTAGTTAAACAGATCTACATAGAGAGAAAAAACCTTGCTTTGTGGGGAATTTCTGTATTTTAAGACTTGGGCCTATTATGATTTTTGAGGTGAAAGCCTTATAGTTCAGTGTCCTTCCTGGAAAACTGCATTAGAGTTTCTTAACTAGGAAAGTCACAAACTAAGGGGTGTTTGGAGACTCTTGAATGTTCTTCAAGCTCCAAGGTGTGTTTCCCACTGAACTGAAATAAAAAGGAATTTGTTGATGAAATAAGCATGAAAGCAACAACAACAAAAAGAAAAAAAAAAAAAACAACAAGAAAGGTTTTCTGAATTTTATCAACCATCTCTCAGCCAAAGATGAGAAAATTGTAATCATTTTGCAGGAAAAATAGAGTATCTGTTTGAAGTTTTGCTTGTCCTAATTGGTATGTTATATCTTGGACCAAAACAATGTAAATAATGAGACTATTTTTGGCAACAGAGAAAATAACATAACCCCCATCAGAATCATGTGTAAAGAAATTAAAGTAAAACCTCATTGCAAACTACAAATGCCTAGCCCATATGCAGGGAGAAGAAGGAATCTTTTTATCTCATCTTGGTTTCTGATCTCATCTACATAACAAAACAACAACATTATTTCACTGGTAACACTTAATTATATTTCTATTTGAATTATTACAAAAATATTTTCCTTTCGGATATAGAAGAAAAAAGTTGATAAGCAGAAAATGCAAATTAAAAAGCAGTTAAGCCACTTTCTCCACTAGGGACCTGAAGTTGAGGTAAATATCTTCAACAAGCTCTGAATTTTTCCCATTTGTCTTCCAAGTCTTCTTAAATTCTCTTATGTTCTTTTCCTTCCAACATATTAAAATCTTTTTGATATTTACATAGTGAAGTACAAGCAGAGGCTGGAAAGAAGCAGGGCTGGAAGATAAAATTGCTTCTGTTTTGCAGGCTGTGTAAGGAAAACTTCTGATAAAAGCAAGAATTATATGCATCTTTTACAGATAATGACCTTATAAAATTGAAGTGGTGTAATAACACTTGCACATTGCTGAAATGGAACAAATAATGCTAGTTATTCACTTTGTATAATTTTCACTTTACCTGGAGGGGAAAGTCTTTTTTGCATTAGGTGCTCAACTTTGAAATTTGCAGGTGCTGTATGGAAGGGAGCTTGTCACAAATACATATTTCAAAGTTGTTTTGGAATGGGGACAGACCTAATACAAGTTTAGTTTCCTAGTGTACCATACCGAAAAACTTATCAAATTAGCAGGAAATGCTGAAATGGACCCATAGGCAGTATATAGAGGTCAAGTAATGTTTAACAACATTGAAGATGTTGTTGACATCTTTAATGTAATTCTGTTGAAGTCAGTATGGTTACACATGTGATTAATCCACCTTGGAAGAGGTAGATTAAATTCTGTATCTGTATTTTTTTGCTCTAAGGACAATCGACAATACCTGTTTTATGGCGGGTTTTCATCATATTTAAATTAGTTATTTAGTCTTTTTATTTAGTTCTTCTAAACATCTATTTGAAGTATTTTTTATTTCTGGATTACTGCATCTGCAAAAATGAGTTTTTGAAAGTGGAAAGTGTTTTTATGGATAAATATATGCAATCATTTTGAGATCCAAAATAACTATTTCTTAGTCAATACTTTAGGATGTGTTATGGTTTAGTTCTAGGTATACTCTAGTATCTGTTACAAATCTGTCGTATTTGAAGAATGACTCATGAATACTATTGTATTGGAAAATACTGTTTATTGGAAAATAAAAGCTGAAAAGCAGAAGCCATATTTAAAAAGAAAACCTACAGAAATGAGCAGAGCTTGCAGATACTGGCATTGAGGCTCAAGGGGCCACCTCTAATGCCATGGCTGGGTGAATGATCTTTAAATAAAGGTCAGATAGAATTGCATGGGAAACTGTGGAGGTGCCTAAAAGAAGACACTTAAGGTATTATATTGCCAGTGGGAGTTGGCCTTTACTGTAAACTGTACTGTGGCTAACATTTAGAAATGCTTACTGTATTTCCTCTAGTAGGTTTTACTTTTTTAAAAGGTTTTTAACTGTTTTAACCATCCTATATATTCTACTCTATGCTAAATCTTTATGTCTGGTTCCTCTTTTTTCTAAGAAAAAAAATATTTTTTTCTCAGTTTGAAAGGAGACTTCTGCTTAAAATATTCCTATACTTTTTTGATGCCTGGCTCTCTCTGTGTTCCAGCCTTGTCACGCCACATTAAGTCACTTGTTTTGAATATCCTTGGTAGCCGTCCTTCCCCAAAATCTGGCTGTGCGTCTGCCTGATTGAACTTCAACCCTCGTGTGAAGACAGCATGACTGACTGAATAGTTTAAGGAAATATGAAGCAGAACAAAGAGAGGACAAAGAACTTTGTCTTCCAAAGCTACTTGGAAATACAGAAACCTTTAGAGAACTACTCTGTATTTTTAGGAGTTGCTTTCATAGATATTTTACATATTTTATGAGGGCTGATGGTGAAGTGTATCTGTGAAAACTACATTCTTACAGTCTGGTCTTAACCCCCCACTTTAATCATATGATGTTGGTATTTAGCACTCTAAATACCAGAAGTTAATGGGGCTTAGCCTTTTTCTGGCAAGTCTGTGCTACGGAGATATTCATGAAGGGATAATCAGCAGCCTCAGAAATAGGAAGTTTTTTACCTTTAAAAAAATTTTTTTAAACATGTCAATATTGAACCCTTGCAAGATAATTTGTTCCTGTTACCTGTGTAGATGACTGACGAGAGAAATCAAAGATTGCATATATAAGCCCAAAAAGCAGGACACTGAGAAGTACCTTCCTGTTGGGTCTGGTGAGGACAAATAACCATTAATTTATTTATTTTTTTCAATACTGATTTTAAATTGAGTTCAAATTGATGTCAAATTTAAATGTTTTCTGTAAGAAGTGGTACACTGAGAACAGGTTAAGGAAAAAGTAAGGGAGGAATTTCACTTGGCATTCTAGTATGTTAAAAGGTATGTGTGCTGAGGAATAAGTATTTCCTAAAATACTTATTTGGGTGTTGCAGTTATTTAACATGGAGATCAAAAATGCATTACCAGATGATATGGCCACAGAGAATTAAAGTGAAGAGGTGGCATATAAGGAAGAAAACACGCTTAGGGGGCATAAACAGTAAAAGACTGTCTGACTGAAATTTTTAGGTGGCTACCATGAAGGGAAATTTCTTCTAAATTTTGTAAAAGTGATCTAGTTATTTAGCACTTTCTCCTAAGAATAAAAGTGCATTACAGAAAAATCAAGTATCAGCAGTTGCAGTTGATCAGAGGTTGATCAAGGGGAAGAGCAGGACAATAGACAGACTTTCCAAAAACCTTGATACTTTAAACATGCTCTGTTTCTTTATTTTTTTTTCAGCCACATCTGTACTCCTAGATGAAACAGGACCAGAGACTGTCATTTCTTAGTACCAGGTTTTGTTGTGAGTTGTTTAATGCAGGAGGCAGGGAGTGAGTTCTTTTTCTGCTTCTTGCAGATCTTCTCTTACATTTTTTTCTATTTTCCTGTATGTGCTTTCTAACAGTAGGCATTGGCAAACTGGTTTCTTCTGCACTACAGCATGTTTGTGTGGTAATTAGTACCTTTTAACTGGAGTTTATCAGACTGGCAAAGCTATATAGATTTCTCTCCCGTCAGCTGGGCTGTGGTCTCAGATTCCCCCTACCCTCTGCCTAGGCAAACATTCATGTAGTTGTCTGATTCGGAGAGTGAGAGATGCCAAAAGTAACCCACCCAAAGGGCAAAGGTGCTCAGTAACCTGGTTCAGGTCCTTGCTCTGCTGCACTGTGTGCGTTAGTGCAACAGCTGAAGCAGGTTTGGGACAGGGACCAAGCGGTCAGTGGTGCAAGGGAGGGCAGGATGCTTCTCTTGGAGGCACTGCTGGATAAGGGCAGCTTTCAGGTAGACTTTGGGTGGTCTAAGGGTGACTTTGATTCATCAAATATCAAATTATCTGCAGGAGTGAGTCTTCTGTTCACATTTCCTGCTACACGTATCCTCTGTGTCATCGTAGGGAGGTGTGAAACACACACAAAGGGAATTGTGCCCCCATTATGTTGTCTTAGATACCATCTGAAATGATGCTTTAATGTTGGTGTTTTTGGAGAAGTAATGCTTGAGCTTCTCCAGAATTTAAATTTAGTAGCATGGAGAGCCTATTCTTGAGCGGATACGTAAAATCCAGAATAAAGATGGAGAATCTGACTGCTGGTGCTTCCGGCGAGTCTTGCACAAAGCAAAATCCCTTCCCTGAACAGCTTTTCTTGGAAGCTGCTGCTGAAGGAGCTCTGCCCAGCAGTTCCAGCCTCGTCTCCGAGTGCGGCGCTGGCGGTGCCCGCCCGGCACAAAGCCGCCTCTGTGCCCGCAATTCCCACAGGTAGGGGTTTAACTCGCCCCGCGGCCGCGGCACACAGGCCTGCTCTCTCCGGCAACAACAGGGCCCTTATTGTGTAAATGTCTGTTTGTGTAAAAATACATTGTTCTTACCGGGACCAGGAGGCAGTGACCCGTGCATCTGAAACCTTGCACGGGGGTCTAGCCCCGCTGGCCTTGGATGGGACGTTTTGTGTGTGCTCCAACTGCGTGTGAGCGAGAGGAAACGCGCTGAGGGGGTGATTAACTGCTTTGATTAGTCTGGAATAGGCGTTCATGTGACCTCTGGGCCCATGTTCACATGGCAGCAAAAACAAAACCTCCCCTGGCCAAGGAATGAAGAAAGTATGCGATCCTTAAATGCTCTTTATAGCAATTTCTGTATGAAAGTTCAGCCTCTCCATAAGTTAGACTTTCCCATTGCAAGGGGAGGGTTTGATACAGCTGCAGTGCCCGGTGCGGAGGTGGCCATGGGATCGTGATGGAGCCTCCTTGCTGCTACCCACCTTCTCCAGAGAAAAGATCTGGGAAAGGCTCCAGGGGAGCAGGATCTCTGTGCGCTTTACTGTTAGCTTTTAGGACACATCACTCTTGGGCTTGATCCCTGAAAAATGGGCAAACGCATCTGTGTGATGTTTGCCCAGTCTGGTACAGAGTACAATGAAGAGGGGACATTATACAAGGCAGATGTTTTTATGTAGGTTTTTGTGTCTCTGTGCTTGGTTTTGCCTGTAGTGCTGTATTTCCTTCTGCCAGCTATCAGCTGTAGGATCACGGTCATTCAGGCAACCTGCTTTCATTTTCATCAATTAGTATTGATTATGGAACAGTCTTTGGAATATAACTGAAGTAAACCCAGAGCATCTGGTTAAAATATAACTTCTCCGTGGAAGCTGTAGTATCAAGCATCTCCTGTTAACAAATGGCAGCATCTGCCATTCCCATGCAGTTTAACAGCCAAACAACAGAATTGCCCTAAGGTCTCTGCAGCCTGAGGGGGCAAACTTGAACCACGCTCCCTAGTAGGATCCTTGTACAATAGGATGAATGATGATTTGGTTTCCCCAGTGGTTAGATCGTCTTGCTCAAAACAGACAGACAAAAAACCCCATCCTTATATCTATTTAAATGATCTATTTCTGAGATAGCAGCAGTGGGGCACAGTTGTGTGTGCATATGTGTGGGTTCTTTTTTTTTTTTTTAATTGTAGGTATAGCCTTTCATTATCTTTTCTGCAGTTATTTGTCCGTCTTGCTGTCTGTATTCCAGAGAATTAGGTGATGTTTGCCTTGTTGAACTTCCTCAGGGGATTCCTTGTCCTATCATTTATAACACTTAGATGATTGATACCTGTGAGTCATTCACTTGATTATCCACAGGAAGATATTTTAAGGTCTAAAGTTTTCTGCTAGAGAACTTACTTGCCAAATCTTTGAATTTTTTTTTTTTTTAATTCAGCTCTTTATTTGTATGCTCTATAATTGCAGTTTAGTGCTCTCTGTTAGAGGATTTAGATCTATTGCCCTGGAACTGCTCTCTCCGATGGCTTTAGGGAGAGGCAAAGTGTGTGATGTTCTTCATGTCCTTTCCTTTGCATCCGCTAGCCAGCACCGTCTTTGCTCTTAAATACTGTGTCTTGACCTACAATGTTTGGGCTTCATGTTTTAGTATTAGTAGATAAATTAGGAAGCCGTTGAAATGTTTATGCTTTTTTTTTTGACTTCAGGTGCTCCAGGGAGCCGCATTAATATACAGTTCAGTGAAGCAGTAAGAAAATGAAATACTCCCTCAAGAGTTTTCTTTTGTAAATAAAGTCTCGCATTAGGCTGCTGTGAACTGGCATGCTCTGATTTTTTAATGCACTGATTTTGTCTTCATTAGTAATTATAGCTGAGAGTAATAGCATTGAAGCCTAAGGTTGGCTAACAAAGGGAATTTGCCCTTTGTCAGAAGTAACAGTAAGATTTGATGATAGGAAGCGCTTGCCTTTGACCTTCTCCCATTGGAAGCCACTGACTGTCCTCTGGTGCAGAAGCTGGCTGCAACACATAGGCCCATTAAAATGCTGAATTACAATTAGAGCCTTTTGTGCCTGTTTTTCTAACCATTTTGGTATAAAAGACCGGACAAGGAGTAATCTTGGTGTGATATTTATTTGGCTCAAACTGAATTGTGAAACGGTGCTAAATGGTGTTGTGTTGATTCCTGCTTTTGTTGGAATATATGGGATTGCAATTGTGAGACAATCATGCAAAAAACATTTTGAGAGAAGTCAATGCAGTCATCTGGCATATGAACAACCTTGGCAAAGTCAGTACATTCTTCTCTACTTTAATTCTGCTTTAAAATCTTTTTGATGTAGGCTGATAGTGAAATTTGCTGTTTTTTTTCCTTTTCCCTGTGGGAACGTTTTTTTTCTTTATTAGAAAGCAGAGACTTCCTTTTGGAAGGTTTTGATTTTCCATTGAAAATTTAAAAAGTCATTTTAACCTTTTTCTGGCTTCTAAAAATGAAAATGTACTTTGTTACAAAGCATGGAAAGTGCATCACTTTATGGCACTCCTTTTAATTTTTTCAATATGGAATCTCTTAATCTCTCTCTTTTTTTTTTTTTTTTTTTTTTTAACAAAAAATACTATCCTTGGAGAATCTTTTAATTTGTGAGACCAGTCTTTGCTTTTTAGTTGAGGGGGGAAAAAAAAAAAAAAAAAAAAAGGAAAGTGTTTTACCATTTTTACTCTGAGATCTCATACGACACAGTGTACATCTGAACTCATATGTCCTTACTTTGGAAGTAAAGATGACTGTATTTTTAGCCTAATCTATACCATAGATTTAAAAAAAAAATCTAAAATCTATATTTAACTTTTCAGTAATGGCAATGCTAAAGGATATTATATCACAAACCCCACAAACCTCAGAGGAAGCATCTACATCTGTCTAGCAGCCTATAGTACTTTTTTTTGTTGACTCTGCAATATAAAAATACTGTTTTTTGTTGAAGCCTTATCTATACAGTTTCTTAATGTACAGAATTATGTTAATTTATGTATATGAATCTCTTTAAGTGTGGTTTTGTGTATATTTTGTTAGTGTTTTTTTTTTTTTTTTTTTTTTTTTGTTTGTTTGTTTGTTTTTTTTTCCTGGGAGAAGAACCCTTCAAAGACGGATCGAGTGCTAAGTACAGTTTATGACAGTGCTATTTAGGAGAGAACCTGGTAATTATGCTGTGCCTTTTTTTTGGGATCCTTTGAAAGGTTGGGTGTGCCTGGAAAAAAAAAGGCCGACTTTCCTTTTTTTTTCTCTTCTTTTTACTTCTCTTGCCTCTCTTCTGTTAATAACTTTTGCTAGGCAGATTTATTTCCATTACACCATGTCTACTCTGCAAATGACAGGAGGAAATATGAGGAAGACAAAACTTATGACTTCATTGTTAAATGCATGTTATTTCTACAAAGACAAACAAAACTTTTAGGTAATTCCTTTTAAAAACTTCATCAGTAATTTATCTCTGTTTTGTATTGGTAGGGTAAAGGACTTGAACATGCCTCGAAGCCCAACATCAAGTGAAGATGAAATGGCCCAGAGCTTCTCAGACTATTCTGTGGAATCTGAATCGGACAGCTCCAAAGAGGAAACTATTTATGATACAATTAGAGCTACTGCAGAAAGGCCGAGCAGCAGAATGGAAGACAGTCAGAGCAATACATTAGTGATTCGAATCATAATACCTGATCTACAGCAAACAGTAAGTGATATTGCCTTGGAAAAATAAAGTCTATGAGGATGAGCTTTTCTGTTTTAATGACCATTAAAATTTTAATTAGCATAAAAATAGTCTTAAAAGGGTAAACGTTGCTGGTTTCAACCAATCTGCCCTATATTCTTACTTAACAAAGTTAAACACTAAAGGAACACAGGACATGAATTTTGCATTTTTTACCTCAGTTGGACATCAGACTGACTCCCTAAATTATAGACATCATCAAGAGAACAGAGTTGAAAAAGGTTATTTTTGTATTTTTTTAGTGAAAGAATCATTGTCCTCTACAAATGTTGCAACAGGAACATTGGCATTCTGTAGAAGGTCTTGGGAATTATTTACTAATATCTAAAACTCAGATTATCTAAGTTTATGATTAATTATCTGAATTAGGCTGGGCTTTTGATTGCTGCTGTCTGGACTTGCGGTTGATGGTAGTCGTTATAAAACCCCATTCTGTGTGTGGATGTGTGCTGCATCCCTTTGTGCTGCCATTTCACATCTACATCATGCCATGCTGCCATTGAAGGTCTATTTCAGCTGAAAGTCTTCCTTTCTTTTTAATTAAGTTCATTTCTAGAGTGATAGAGATGGCCTGTCTAAAGGCTGACAGGAAGGAGCTGCTTTGACAGCGTGCCCTCAGGTGTGGTTGTAGAGCTCTTATTTTTTTAAAGCTGAATTTGCATGGTGTTGCAGAAATCAAGATATCTGTGCTGGAGCTGCGAGTATGATCTTTCCAATTCTCATATTTAAAAATTCATTGAGATGAGGCTTGAAGCTGTTCCTGCTGGAATTATAGTGGTGTTCTGTTTGTTCGTGTGGTATGAGGAATAGATGTTTTGGGACCTGACATAGACAGGAGGCCTTAAAATGGCAGGGCAGGAGGGTGGTTACTGTGGGCCATGCATGGGACGTTATTAGGTTTGGGCTGAAGCAATCATCACGTTGGGTGATGATATTTCAACACTGACTGAAAGGAGCACTGTTGTACGTCTTGAATTTGGAAGCATTTTGCCTCAAGTGAAGTCCTCTGTCAAGACAGCGTCTGCCTTGACATGGTTAGGGTGTTTCTGAAGATCACAGCAGCCTGCTGCATCTTTGACTGTGTTCGCTGTTCACAGACCCAAGGAAACAGAAGGATGAGTTTTACATGCAAATTTTTTTCTACTATTAAAAATGGAGAGAGAGCTTCCAGAAGGCCTCATCTCATTTCTTGATTTCTTCTGGAAGCAATTATATTATGAAAATTCATTTTCTGCAGGGAATGATAAAAAACATATATTTTAAGATTTGGGTTTCATTTGTTCATTTTAGTTGCTTTATTTTTTTTCCCCTTTTCAATAAGGTCTTAATGAAAAGTAACTCAGTTGTTCATAATGGCTCTGTGCAAGAGAATCTATTTTTGATTTAATTGATCATTCTCAAGCTCTTGTGCAAAAAAAAAAAAGGTGAAATCTAGATTCCATTTTACAAAAGGGAAGACTGATAGATTAAGTGAAGGGTAGCAAAACTAGAAGACCATAGTTCATGAGCTGTAACAGCTACAAGCCAAAGCCTACATACACCCCATTTGCTGTATAATTATAAATAATTAAAGGTTCTTTTAAATTTAGACTGTTTAATCAAAGGAGAATGAAATTGCATCAAATTAGTTTTACATTTTAATTCTTTATTGTTTTTAGGAATTCTGTTCAAGAATATTTTAGTTTAAAAGAAGGCAAATTAGTAAATTAACTAAACTCTCTGTGAAGTTAAATGCTCACTGAGAGAGAAGTTTGCTCATCTATAGTACCTGTGGTTCAAATCACCTTTATTTCATTGTATATATAAAATGTATATATACCCCTATCATAGAGTAGCATGTGATGCAATAGAAGACTTAGTAAAGTATCACTTATTGTAGGAAAATTGACTTATTGTACTTTAACTTTGATTTGAAACTTTAAATATGTTGATCAGTTGCAATAGCTTAAGTATTATATGCCTAGTTAAACTGATATGAAGACTTATTTTTCAGTTTCTGTGGGTTTTTTTTGTTGTTTTTTTTTGTCTCCTTTTTAATTGAGATGATAGCCAAGCATACCAAAACGCTATGTATTTAATGTGAAAAGAGTCATTTTCCAGTGTCTTCATTTACCACTCGCATTCAGCTAGGTGTCATCCTTAGCACAGGACAATATTTGAAAAGCAGAAGATTCTTACTGTACCTGATACAGAGGCCTTGGACTTGGCAATGGCCCTTATTACTGTTAAATTGCAGTATCAAATTTATCCTCTCTTTTGGCAAAGATAACTTTTGTCCTTCATGTTTGAAAGTTGTAGGTGTGTTGCTTGATTCCTCTAGTGGGATGTATGACTTTGCATCTTGTGCTTCAGGAGGTGCCTCAAAAAGATCTCAAAAGATTCCCCAATCCTGCAACAATGACAAGGAGTTGGTGGCTGGTGGAGCAGAAGTGTGCTCCAAGGTGGTTCAAGGTTTCTCAGCAGGATAGGCAAAATACAATCGTAAATTTTGAGGGAGAACCAACAAATTTGTAGTAACATATTATGAGTCTTTAACCGCTAGTAGTGTGATTCTTCTCCAGTAGCCCTTGCTAAGAAAATATCCTTTTCATGATGTTCTTACAGTGTTTTTACATTTTCTATGTTTAGAGGAGCTCTCTAAGTGCTATCCTTCATGAACAGATCTGCCGGGTGACTTTTATTTGGAATGTTTTTAGGATTTTGTTATCAGAACATGGATGGTGCTTTGCTCCTTTGCTTTGTCCTGTGCCTAGGCGCTCCCTCTGGGGTATGTTTCAAATCAAAGTGTTCAGATTCACATGTTTTATTTAATTCTGATGTTGAGCTAGCATTGGGTCTGTTGAGGATTTTGAAATGCTTTCCGCCCATCTGTTTTACTGCTCCACTTCAGTTGTGAACATTTTCTTACCATTTTTGGCGGGTTTTAACGTTGGAATTTCCAAGACTGAAAGCTCTTGCTTGATAGCTGACAATTGACAAAACAGTAACTTAAGTTTTAAATACTTCTCAATTATAATTTACTGCTTGTCATATATGCTTTTGTATCTTCTATTATACCTTGATTTTTACAGTATTCATGGGCCTTAGGGATTCGGAATCTTTTCCTTTCCATGTTTTCTTACCTACATAAGGCACTCTTTTAGGTCACACAGTCTTTGTTCTATGAAGGTACTAAGCTCATTGTCTTGACTGCAGCTTGAATCCCATGCTAGTGTAGGAAACCCCCGTTTTTGCCTGTTTCCAGTCTGTGCTGTCTCTGCTGCCCCAGATCAAAAGGGGCTCCTTTTGAGCATCCTGCAGGTGTGTGCTTGTGTGTCCAGCTGTGTGACTGATTGCCTGGGCTGCACTGTGGCATCTTCCTTCTCTGTATCTCCAGTTTGATGCTGGAAGCTGTGAGTGCTCATGACATCTCTTTTGCCCTGCACTTGGATGGGTGATCTGGCTTGCCTGAAGATTGCAGTGGCCAGGCTGACACCTGTCATTTAATGTATTATGAGTTTTCTGCATGTTTTGATGAAGGAAAGCAGCACCTCCATGAATTTAGATGAATACCAAGCACAACTCAAAATGAACACCTTGCCTCTTTTTTTTTCCCCCTTTGATAATACCTAACTTCATCTGCATTTTCCACTTCTCCTTTGTCACAACTTTGATACTGATATCTTCTATCAAAAGAGATCAGAGATCACTTGTATTTTGGTGTTCTGATGGTCACGTTTTAGAAGCATTTGTGTGAGCCTTTTGTCAATGATCCCTCTGTCACAGCGCAGTTCTGTGTGATTGACATCTTCATGAGCCTGATGAAAAAGATGTGTTGGTTGATAGGTTTTGAATGCATAAATGCTATTCCTCAGAGATTCTGTGTCGTGAACATTATTCCTATTGAATTAATATCTTCCCTTTAGCTGGAGTATGAGAGTTGTATTTTTCCTTCGCTTACAGTGGTATTGTTACACTTAGCAACTTTTACCAGTGCCTGGGAGTGCAAGACTGTCATTGATAGTTTTTTTTATTGATCCATACTTAAAATCTAGTTCTCACTTTACAGCATGCAATAGATTTTTTTTTTTTTTTCATAGTTTAGGTAGCTGACCTTAAAAGCAAGCGATCACATTTTGTCTATGCTTGGTGGAATGAAAGGTGAAATAGATATCACAGCTATAATTTTCAGATACATTTTAATTCATGTTTCCTGTGTATTTATTTAATTCTTTGTCAGAAAATGAGATCTGTTTTTGATTTTATTAATGACTCATTGAAGGCATCCTGCTGCAAAAAGTTGTCTAGCTTTGCTTGGCTCAGCTCCTGTCTTATTTTCCTGTGGTGGCCACACTTATGGAGATGTTGCACTTAGGAGGAGAGTATCTTCCCTTGCCTTGACTTACACTGTTTGGTTGAACAAATAAATGAACCTGAGGAAGGGATGAGTGCTCAAGAATGCAAATATGGCCCCCTTGCAGATGGGCTACCAAGGGATTCCAGTGAAGAATGACCTTAATTCAGGATACATGTCAAGCTTGACTTTTGTCATGAGATTAAACTTTGGTCTCAGACTTTTTGGCTTTTGTTCCGTTTATACTAGCTGACATGTGGAAAAAGAAGTCCAGCTCCAGAGGAGCAGTTGTGTGGTTGCTGTGGGCACTCATCCCTGATCCTCAGGAGGTTTGCTCTGGTTTGGGTTGTGTGAACCCTTATGTCCCTCTGCAGGCAAGTCTGGAGCCTCCTCTGGAGTTTTAAGTATGGAAGCAAGGGCAGGATTTTGTCATGCTGCAGCGTGTGGTATAATTGTGTTCTGATGGGCAAGGCAGTGCCCCTCAATTACAACTACAGAAAAAGCTGCCAGAAGAATGTGGAATTTGAAGGTAGCCATTAGATATGGACCTAGTGCTAGAAAGGTCATCAAAGACTGGCCAGCAAAGAAAAGAGCATCGGGTGGGACAGTTTGTAGCCACATAGACAAAGTGCCACTGTGGCTTATTTTGGAGGGATGCCTGTGGAGGAGAGGAGTAATTGCAGATTAGGAAATGGCCTGGCACTTGAAAGCAAATAAAAGCATTTTATTGAAGGAGGGGGGAAAAGAGGGAAGAAAAAAAAAAAAAAAGGGCTTTTAGAATCTATTTTAATAAAAAGCTGCTTTGTGTTCCTTATTTTGTATTACATGGCAGAATTTAGAGAGTACCTTTACGTGGGAAACTTTGTAAAAGAAAAATCAATTTGACAATTTTTATAAGTAAAGGAACATAAAATACAGATTATTATAACTTTTCTGACTTCAAGCTGAGAACATAACATGTCACATTGTAAAAGCTGGTACTACAAATATTCACAATTTATTCACCAAGAAATCACAAGGGAAAAAGATATGTGAGCCGTTACATTTCATCATACAGAATAATGGTTTAAGGAATTTTATGACTTAAATTACGATTTTTTTTCTTTTGCATTGCTCTAGGTAGTAGGAACCTTGATTATGAAGAAACAACAAACAAAATATTTCCATATATGATAGAAGTGGGTTAGCTTAGATATGCCCAGTGTAAGCACTTTCTATTGTGCTGAATTAAAGCACCTGATGAGGAAAGGGACCTGTAGCAAAATAGGAAGCAGGGTATTTTGGAGAACTCACAGCCATGATCTCTGCTTTTATTTTCTAGTATCCCCAGCTGCTTTTGCCTTTTGCTCTCCCTCTTCCTTTGCACATCCCTAAATAAATTCACATCAGTATCTGACAAGCTGCAGGGACGTGTGAAAGGCAAACTGAGTTGCATTTCTAATAATTCATGCCCAGACCTAGCAGAGCTGGACAGGACCATTGGCCTCTTCATGAGCCTACCATACTTATTCAGTAAAAACCTTCATGAGATGATACCACGGCAGCTGGTGTGGTTTCCCGGTAGGTAACAGCAATGAGTATCTCATTATCAGGCTGACTGATAATACTCTTATCTGAGGGTTAATTCACAGAAACACAGCCAGACTCCTCAGCTTAAATATACCAAGTTATCCAAACCTTTCTAGTTGACCGTGTTCTAAGGAAGCAGATGTGTGCGTAGGACGGGTTGACCGCAGTGGTCAGTCAGTCAAATTGCAACTGCTTTTAAAAGTCCTTCACATCCTTAAGAATTTGGTTGTAGAAATAGCTTTTCACTGTTGATCATATGTCATCATGTCATCAACACTGGGCTGGAAGGAATTTTCTAGGCTTTCAACATCATAGTTCCTTTCCTAAAATTATCCTATTCCTTAGGATAGCTTTGATTGAGTTAAAGCTCTTCCCTGAGTACCTATTTTGTGGAGCTGTTGCAGGTCACGCTTGTCATCAGAACAGCCTCAAATCAAAAATCTACATACACATCTCGTAACCTGCCTTTCACTTGGCTTTTCTAAGAGGTTTAGCATAAAGGCTGCTGTCTCTGAGCAAGGATGCTCCCTGATCCCTGCAGAAGGACTGGAAATATCCTTTTTCCATAGAACTTGTACACTAGCTTCTATAGAGGAATAAGTGTCTGAAATGTAATTTTGTTGATACATGGTTCTCTTGTAATATGTAGATTTATTATATGCATACTAAATTTGTGAATTTTAAAATGTAAGATACTGTTTCAATGTTTTTCATTGTTATACATTTTTTTATCATTTCTCTTTGCAGAAATGCATTAGATTTAACCCTGAAGCTTCAGTATGGGTTGCAAAGCAACGGATTTTGTGCACTTTGAATCAGAGTTTAAAAGATGTCTTAAATTATGGACTGTTCCAGCCTGCAAGCAATGGTAGAGATGGAAAATTTTTGGATGAGGAACGACTTCTTAGGGAATACCCACAGCCGGTGAATAAGGGAGTTCCTTCCTTAGAGGTATCTTTAGCTCTACTGTCTGAAACATCTATATTCTTTTGATGCAAACTATATTGTAAGCTGTATTTAAGTCTTCTGCATGTCCGGGAGTTGCATGGGGGAGCAGTGATCTGACAGCAGATCAGATCAGGCTTTGAACTTGAAGCCTTGCTCACAACTGGTTTTTGCTTGGAGTTATTCTGTGTGTTATTCCTGTAAAGGCTGCAACGAATTGGACCCTCCAGGAAATGGTGTTTTAGGGTTTTCCTCTGCTCAAGGGCATATCTCAGGAGGACATTCAGTGATTTATTACAGAACTGTTCTAAACAGAGCTTTTGGGGCCCTGACTTGATTTACAGGAGTAGGGGTAGAAATGGCTATCTATACATCCATCCTAAAAAATGATCTTAGCCAAATGGTCTTAGCTAAGCCGCACCTTTCCATCTGTGATGGTCTCCTAGGAAAAGAATAAGGGGAGAGAGACAGTGTGTCGGTGTGAAATAAAATAAAAAAAAAAATTAAAAATTAATCAGTATTTTTTTTAAATTGGTTTTATGGTGGTGCATCACCCAGGAATAACCTGCAGTTAATAGACTTACCCTGGTGTAACAAAGATCAAACTAATAAAAAATAGGGTCAAGAGAAAGTTTTGAGTCCTAGCGTTTGCAGTGGATTATTTCTGAGGGTCACTGGTGCCCATATTAGAACCAAGAGCAAATCACCACCTTACTTTTTTGTGTCACATTTGTTACAGAATTGTGTTTCTCTGGTGCTCGCTGCTGGCTAGCAAAATGCATTGCTGCAAAAGGATTGCAATTCAAGGGTTAAAAGTGTTCTGCTGAAAAGCTGATACTAAAGCCCCATGCAATGCCATATCCTTATCCATCCTATGTGTTGCATTCTTTGCATTCTGCCTAGTAAAGAAAGGTTTATTTTTGGCTTTGTTCATAACCTCTAATTACTAGCTGAGACAAAACTCAAGCGTGTTCATGACTACAGTGCATTCTTTGTGAAACAAGAGTACTGTAAAAGCAAATGCTTTAAAAGAGAATAAGTGCAGAATTTTAAGATGTTTTTCATTTTCTTGTGTCATTATAAAAATGATGGGCTGATGGTGAATTAGAAGGCCTTATCCTGAGACATACCAAAAGTGCTCCCCTTGCCAGCTGCTCCCTGTGCATGTGGCAGAGTTGCTGCTGCATCAAAGCTGGGCAGTCGAGGAAGAGCCTTCGGCTTTCTGACCAGCTGCAAATAATAATATATATAATATATGGATAATAGTGAGTTATAACCCCGGAAAGCCCATGATTTCTTCATGGATCTTTTCATTTTAGCAGTAGGGGGATGGCAAGCTGCTCAGCATAAAATGTCACATGAGTTTCAGCCAAAAAAGGGGTAGCTCTAGGATCCTCATGTACAGGGCGGGTTTTGTTAAATCTAGAGGAGAGCTATATCCACCTCTAAATTCTGCTTATGTGGATTAAGACACTTTTCAAGGATCCTGCCCTCCTTGCTCTCCTTTGAGTTTCAGACATGCTAAGCTGATATTTTGAAGTTCCTTTTTTTTTTTTTTTTTTTTTTTATATATATTTAAAATGCCTTTCTAGTTCTTTCTGTTTGAGACTAGAAATGAAAGTGCAGGCATACCCCTAGGGAAAAGCTCTTCTCACAGTAATTCTTATTTGGTAGATTCTAGAGGCTGAACTCGTTTCCCCTACAGCTCCACTGAGCTCAGTACACTTGAGCAAGATAAGAATTTTGCTTACATGAACTGTAAAAGTTTAATGGTGCTATGTTAAGCATAATGCAAAATATCAGTACACATTCCAAATGAAATGTGGAGCTTTTTATTTTTTTTTCTTCATTCTGAG
The DNA here is from genome assembly GCF_003342845.1 of Nothoprocta perdicaria. Lineage (NCBI taxonomy): Eukaryota > Metazoa > Chordata > Aves > Tinamiformes > Tinamidae > Nothoprocta > Nothoprocta perdicaria. Next base: position 3,491,232 of record NW_020454649.1, read on the forward strand.
TGTCGACAAAATCTACAGCATCGTTAATGGGTGATGCATTCTGATGGGATATGAGACTTTTTAAAAAGTTATTTTAAAAATAAAACACATGATTTTTTTCTCTTTGTTTCCTTGTCAGTTTCGGTACAAGAAGAGAGTGTACAAACAGTTCAGTCTTGATGAGAAACAGCTGGCTAAGCTTCATACCAAGGTATGCACAATTTATGGGGAAGTTGACCATTGCCTGCTTTAAGTGGCATGCCTGGGAAATGGGCAGTGAGGAGGATTTCACTATCTACCACATGGGCTGATTGCTAAAAGACAAACAGCATGTGCTCCCTTGGCCAACAGGGATATGTGAATTACTGTCCTAGAAAAGTATCCCTATTTGACTCCTCCATATGTATACGAGAAATTTTAAATGAGCTTTATTACATAAACATAACATTTTCAACATGCTGCAAAAATGCTCAGCTCTGTCATTAGGAATGTTTGCAGGTTAGAATAATAATGAATAATGAATACGATCCATTATTACTTATATGATCCTGATTTCATACTGACTGAATACTTCAGTCATTTTTCCTTCAAGCTGGAAACAACAGAATCTTCTTACTGTGTTTGCTTTTTGAATGTTGTAAACTCTAGGGTTTGTGCTCTCCCTGGAAAGTCACACTCTCCAGGAATATAAATTAGCATTGTTCAGTGATCAGTATCAGTATCAGTAGATACAAACTGACAGAAGATTTCATGTTTAGTCAAAAATGTCTTTTTACAATCACAAGGTAATTCATTTGTCACTCCTTGTTTCAGGCTAATTTGAAAAAATTTATGGATCATGTCCATCATCTCTCAGTGGAAAAAATCACAAAGATGTTAGACCGAGGACTGGACCCCAACTATCATGACCTAGAAAGTGGAGGTCAGAACAATAAAACTTGCAGAATAGTAATATCTTGTTTTTTTTCAAGATAAAGTGATGTAAGAGATTAAATCTCACCTATTCTTTCTGCTACCTTTACGGTAATGGAATCTGCATGATTTTCAAGGGGATTGCCTTTCAAGGGGACAAATTGATAACTTAGGATTTTCTTCAAGCAGTATATTAATATAACACTTTTTTAAAGCTCGTAAAGCAAAGGATCTTTATTTTATAAATTTACTCATCTCTTCTGTGTGTGTGGTTTTCTCTTCTTTAGAAACTCCGTTAACTTTGGCAGTTCAGCTTGACAATACTGTAGAAGTGATAAAAGCTCTGAAAAACGGAGGAGCACATTTAGACTTCAGAGCCAAAGATGGAATGACAGCTCTGCACAAAGCAGCTCGAGCCAAGAACCAAGTAACCCTCAAGGTAAATACTTTCAGTAGCAGATTATATGTTATTTTATACAGAAAAATACGTAGAGAAAAATGCCTTCATTCAATTGTCCTATTGTCCCCACTGGATCCTCAAATATATATGTGTTCTAGTGCTTTTTCTGTGTCTCTCGACTCATAGGATTTGCTTTAGACAAATGGCCTTTTTGTTTCTGAAGCTGGCTCTTTTGGTAGGAAGAAAGAGTGGTGAAATTTAATCTTATTTATTGATAGATTGGGGTAGAATTTTCTGAGGAAACTGGAATAGCATTATTGTTGTTTATCTGTCTTTCAAAGCAAATTCCAATAGCATGGATTACACATTGTATCTTAACGTGGTCTTTTCTGTATTTTCTAATTGGTGATTCTAAATCATTTTGATATTTGAGATTAAATCCTGTGTTTATGGCATTTTCATATTTCATTCCAACAGATTTGCAAATTGTATGACGTCTTTGATAAATCTTCCCTTAACTGAAAAGCTGGAAGTCAGACATCATCATTCATCCTTTCCTTGCTAGACCTGTAGATTCCTTTAAATGCTCATTTTTATGAGGTCATATCTTAACTTCATCTGTGTCACAGTCCGTTCGATCAGCCTGTAATGAAGCAATAAATGTAATAGTGGTAAATACCAGCTTAGTAAATACTTTTTCAGTTGGAGAAATTCCTCTTCAGTTAGGAATCTCTCCAAAATGTGTATATATATATTTTTTCCCATTCTAATTGCTTTCAGACCCTTTTAGAGCTTGGAGCATCTCCTAACTATAAAGACAGTTGTGGCCTGACCCCGCTGTACCACACGGCGGTCGTGGGAGGGGATCCTTACTGCTGTGAGCTGTTGCTTCATGAACACGCTACGGTCAGCTGCAAAGATGAAAACGGATGGCAAGAAATCCATCAGGTGATGAACACATTTTGTCAGTTGGAGCTGTATGAGAAAATTTATTTTACCTATACAATATTGGTACTGAAAATATACTTTATATATTCGACTCCTAAATACTGTTTTAAAGGCTTCTTTTTGAACATGTTTAGTCCGTGCACATACACGTAGGAAAGTGTATGTTTTTCTGTTAGCTTATTACTTTGTGTCCTACTGTGGTAGATTAAAAGTCAGAGGTGTTCCTGTGGCGTTTTCTAACAGTGAAATCCTACAGTTACTATGGATTTTGCTGTAGAATTTGTAGCTCTGAATAGATTTATGTAACGGACCCTTGGAAATCTGAAGTTCAGCATTCTCTTACGGGCATGCTGGTGGAGAAGTGCAACTTGGTCCTTTTGTTAGAGCCAGTTTTAGTTTCCCTGGTAATGCTTCTTGTCTCTATGGCAGATGTGCTGTGTCCTTTGTCTCTGCTGAACTTTACAGTCAAGATTTGGATTCAGGATCCTGCTGCTAAGATCCTTCAGTATGTTCTACTGAGGGATGTTGAACAAATTCCCAGTTTGAGATCAGTTTGCATTGCCTTTGTGCGTGGAAACTCAGATTCTAATGTTTTTTATTTTGCTTTTAATAGTTTAATAGTTTAAATAAACTATTTAATAAACTATTTTGTTGATTTTACTGCCATGAATTCTTTTGATCCTATTAGAATTAACTGCAGTATTGATCAAATCATTTTTGAAGTCTCTGAAAATACAGAGAAAAACTCCTTTTGTAAACTAAACCTAACATGCTTATGCTGATTACTTCCCTTAATGAAACTGACCTTTCCAAAAACCATTTTGCTGGTTATGATCCTAACTAAATCACCAAAGTTTACATCTGGATTATGGGCAGTCTGTTCTCGACAGTTGAGGGTATAAGCATTCTGCAGGGAAGTGTGAAAGATGGGGATGTGCTACAGTCCCATCTGGCATTGTTTGTGTGAAGAAGGTAGCGTTGTGTCACATGGCAAGGAAACAGTTCTGAATGTATTTCTCTAAATTTATTAGCTAATCTTGGGAAAGTTTCACGTTTCAGCAGACTTGCTTCATTAAGGTTTATTTGCAACTGTTTCAAAGTTTATTTCCAACTATTCAAGTTCTAACAATTTATTTGGGTGACTGACAGTATAACTAAATGATTGTTTTCTATTTGATTAAATGGCAGATATATGCTGTACTTCTGCTGGCACCATGCAATCTATTTGAACTGTTTGGACCAGCTTTCCCCAAACTGTTTTCACGCCTAAAAAAGCAGGCTTCAGAAATCTGTTCATCTTCAATGCCATCTAGTGGGCAACTTTCCACAAATTTTCAGGACCAAAAAATTAGTGTTCTGTCAATTTCACTTGTCAGATTAAACAGTTTTAACAGTTACAAGTACTAATGGGTGAAGAGTTGTAAACTTTATGTTTTCTTGATATTTTACATTGAACTTCCTCAAATACTTAAGTATATGCTGTACTTATGTGTACAACTCGCTGCATCTGAAGAACATTAATTATGGCAGGTCTTGGCTTTAGGCTTGCTATCCAATCTGGGGATGGTCCTGAAAAATTAAGTACTAAGCAAAATAAAATCTTCTATGTTTAAAAATGCTTACCTGTCATGCTTGCACTGTACAGCTGGGTTGTATGGTAATCAAAAGCATGAGTGCCTCTCTTCCCAGGCCTGTCGGTATGGGCACGTCCAGCATCTGGAGCACCTGCTCTTCTACGGAGCCGACATGGGTGCGCAGAATGCGTCGGGAAACACAGCGCTGCATATCTGTGCCCTGTACAACCAGGTGAGCCAGCTGGAAGCCCTGCAGTCCCAAGCAGGAGCATCCTAACACGGACATAGAGATTCCCGGCAGCAGCCGTGGTCTGGACCTCACCATGGATGGTCTCTGGGGTCAGAGGCTCCGTGGCCTTTCTGTGCTGTGAGGTGGGAAGTGGTGAGTCCAGTCCAGTTGGGACAGAAAAACAGTGTTGAGCATGACATGTAGCCAAGAAAATAAGATATAACAGCGGTTCCAGTCAACCTGGAATCTTCAATGTCAATCCAAATAGACAATGGCTTTCTTCAGTCTGTTGAAGAAGTTTCCTGGTTAGGTGTTAGCTTTTCCTGAGCTGTGGTTTTCCTCACTGTTATTAAGTATTGTTGCCGACGGGGGTCGGCAAGCCTCATTCGCTAGCTGGACTGACCTGGGGTTGTCCTCACCCCAGGGCCCTGGAGCACAGATATCACTATGGGGGATGCGGCAAAATGGCGATTATTGCGCAGTTCAGTCTGCCTATATACTCCAGCTGAATGCRGAAACTCACCTACTGCCCAATCGGGAGACTAATTTCTACTTTTCGCCTTGTATGGCATGGGGTTATCAGTAAACTGCATAAATTAATTAYRCTCCTAACTCCCGTGAYATCGCGAGATCTTCCGAGCGCCATGCCCTAAGCTCTATGCCCTATGCTATACTATATCATCTACTTTCGCTAAGCTCTCTAACTTATTAAGCCCTAAAAACACAAAAATGCCTACAAAGTATGTTTTAATTTAGGTTTTCCTGCTGGTATGAATCTACAGAGGCCAGTTATGCTAGAGAAGAATTTGGTTCATTATTAATACAGCTTTTAAACAACGATTAAAACAAAATAGAAGGAATCCAATTAAGTATTATTTTATTTTATTAGTGTTTTAGTGACTGATTACAAATAAAGCTGCTTATTGTAAGTAGCATATAAACTATACCTTTCATTTGAAAATAAAACACTAGAATGCATTACTGGATTACACTTTTTTATTACCACATCTATAGGCTTTCTACTCAGAATTTCATGCTATTTTGCCAGGGCTTAAATTAGAATTAAATAATAAGCACTAAGAAAATAATGTGTAAGTATATCTGAATATTAGACAGATGTCTGATTCTGCACTGTCTACAGCTTGCATAGCCATTTGCAAACAATCTGAGAGTTTTGATCTGATCGCATTTTTTTACTCTTTGCATGGATGAGGCAGAAAGAGAATGGATTTTATAAGTTTGTTAAAACGCAGCACATACAATGTTAGGAAAATGCAAGTCATAAGACATGATTGTAACTACTGAAACATCTGTTATAGCATCTGCTTCTTAATTAACTACTGTCTCAGACGAAAAAGCCTTGTCAAAGCAGATTCCTTTAATATATCTAGAATAGCCTCAGCTTCTTTGAAAAGGCAATTTTGGGAATAATTCAGTGTCTTTCAAGATTGTTGCTTTGATGTATGTGTCATAATTGATATCAATTCGTAACTTCAGTCCTGCCAGTCATTCTCGTCAGTGCTGGTTGACTGTAGTGCTAAGCAGACCTGGGGGAGCAGTTTCTCCATGGGCTGCTTGTTGCTCACCAGGTACCAGCCAACTTCAACACGTCAGTTTAAGTAACTGTATTCACTGATGACTTGTAATGGGCCCCGGGCCTAATTCAGACCATTTCTGGGATGGTATATAAAGCTTTAGTAAGCTTTAGTAAGTTGGCAGTTATCTAAACTCGTGGAGAGATTTGCAGAGAAATGAAATTCACCTTCATGTCAACAAAAATTTGGCATGTAGTCCTCGTATCAGGAAGTTAACAAAGGTAGCTGTAAGTATGTGTCCATGGTCATTTCTGTTGAAAATGTATTAATTATTTAAGTATTCACTTAAATTTCATTAAATTTATTTTTGCTGAGCAAGAGTCTGGACTATAATCCACATATGAACTGAAAAACTGGAGCTCATCTCTCTCTTTTTTTACCATTTTACTGCAATATTTTCGTGGTTACAACATAAACTTATAGCCAGGGTTCCTCAGTGTAATGCAGAAATTGAAATAATTCTGTGCAACACCGTATTTTTTCATATGCTTTCCTTCTAATCTCAGTGGGAAAAAATATTCTGTGCAGCACACAAGTCTTGTGTTGAAATTTTGTGTACAATTTTTTCAGATATTTTATAGCTGTTGGGCTTGACCTTGTGACTGGATGTTTAACATCTTGTTGACCACAATATCATGATTCAATTTTCTAGAATCAGGGAAATGTAGACATAAAAAGCTGCTATTTTTTTCTTGGGGCACTGTGAACTACCATCTCTTGCTTTTTCAGCATGCTACCTTTTCTTGAAGGGTGCTATTAGCTAACACGGAGGGAATTGGGTTGACCTTTTCTAGATGGAGAGAATAGGAAAGACAACAGTAGCCTTTTTACCTCTAGATTCCTGTAGATGGAGTCATTAACCATTCGATTTTGCCTTCTCTTCTTCCCCCCTCAAGAAAAAAGTCAGTTATTCTGTGCTTGTGAATGTCAGCTACATGGCTGATCTGAAAATTTTTTTTTCATTTTATTTGTGGTCCTCCAGTCCCTCAAGAAAATCTAGACAGATCTTATGACTGTATTTTGTAAATAAAGATGCTTGGATGAATCATCCTGCGTTTCATAATAACTGGACTACATAAGGACTGTTGTACTAATAAATTTATTAATTAGCTCATGTCGAGAAATTGAATCATATCTACTGACAAGCTAATGATACTTCATAAAATTATTTTCAATCCTGTGAAGGTTAAAAACCTACTGCATATTCAGGGTATTCATGATATAATGAATGAACAATACTAAGCTCCAGCATCAGAAGTTCCTGGCTTGTCAGGGCTGTACTATGTCTGAGCAGACCTTATGGCTTTGATTGGAAGCACCTTAACAAGAGCTCTGAAGTGTTGAATGTTGAGGACATCCTTAATTCCAGTAAATTAACAACAAAACACAGTAATTTAAATCACTTTTTGCTGGTGCCTTTTAATTATCCTCTCTGATTTTGCATTGTTTCTGTTGCACAACACACAACTGTTAAAACTACATTTGTAAATGTGTGACTGTTTTGATTTAGCAATACTGAATCATTTCTTTCTGATAAACAAATGAATAATCAGGCAGTAAAATACAGTGTGTTTTTTAATGTCCGCTTGTATCTCCAAGTCCTAGGTCGAAATAACATAGTGCATTTTAGTACTAAGAGGCTTTATTAACATTTCTGATGCGTTTGCAGCACCTACTGGAATGTGATTCTTGTGGAATATAATATAGTTTGCAAACCTTGAATCTTTCCACGGTCAGTCAGAAAACACTTCTTGGAAAAGTAACCCTCTTATGAGTCAGAAGAATTTTAGTTCTTTTCCCCTGGAGGACTTCATTTCAATTGCAGCATATTTACTTCTCCTTTTGAATGATAACTACTAAAGAACGCAACAAATTTAGAAAAACATTATGACCTTTTACACATCAGTGAATTGTATGTCATTAAAAATTACTGCATTTGTGATGATTCTTAATATCCTGTCTTGAGATATGACCTGTTCTGTTGTTTTAGTCAGTAATGCGAAATAGGAAGTGGGCGGACAGAGGCATCTTTTTGGAGAATTGAGTCTTTGGTCTCCTTTCCACATGTATTTAGGAAAACCTGTGATAAGGACACTTAATGGGATTAAGAATCTGGCCTGATAAACTGGAAAACACAATAAGGAAAATTATTTTTGAAGATAATCTCTGCATTTTCACTTATTAGTCAGTGTGGCAAATATGTTTTATTTATATCACTAAAACGATTAAAATGTATGATTATTTTCTCTGGCTGTGCGTTTACCACTAGAAATGAAAAGTAGCACAGTAAAATATCTTATTTACTGGAACTCTATAATGTGAATAGAAATTGGAAAAGCGCAACAAAATTAATAAAACTTTATAAAAAGGAAATAAATACTTTGAAATATGAACTGTTCTGCCTAAGATTCTAAGGTGAACATTAAAGGAGACATATAGGAAATACAGTGCTATATGTGGATCATGAGAAAGTCTAGTATTCTGAGAAATATTCTAGAACTAGAGATCATCTCCAGCAGATCAGTCAACTGTACTTTACAACTGCACTAGTAACTTAAGCAATACAAGTTATCAACCCAAAAAGAAATTATCTTATGGGATTTCACTTACAGATTTTATCAGTTCAGAAAACTTGAACTCACACTCTTTTTCTTGTCACCAGAAGAAATAAAGCTATATTGAATTTGAGCTGCCAGCTTTAATATTTCTTAAGGATGAGAGAAGTCAAGATTTGTCAGTACAATATGTATAGCTAGCCCAATTATTTTTAGGCAATTTTTTCTTAAAAAAAAAAAAAAAGACAAAGAATCAAAGTTGCATATGTTAAATCTTTGTGTTGAAGATAGTTGGAAAAAAAAATCAGAAAAAGTGGATATAAATGGTAAAACTCTTTTACTTGGTTTTTAGCAGTAGGCTTACAGTCTCATTCATTGTGGGTACTGTTTATTTCACCTTAAGCACTACTAATTTCTCTGCAGAGAGCCACATAAGCATCAGGTTCCGTTTTAAACTAACATATTTTCTGCAAACTTGGATTTGTTAAATGTAGAATAAAATCAAACAGATTCTTGAAATAATTAACCAGTTTACTCTTCTACAATTTTCAGGAGAGCTGTGCAAGAGTGCTGCTGTTCCGAGGAGCCAACAAGGAGATTAAGAATTATAACAGTCAGTCTCCATTTCAGGTAAAATATGAGCCAGGTCCATGTGGGTCCCTGAGTTTATTCCTCAAACTTTATGGGTAGATAACATCTCTGCATTTCAGGCTCTTCAGAAAACCTAGATAAATAATTTTAAATCAATTTCATTAAGTCTGTATTTTGGAGGTTTTCTGGGCAAAAGTTGTGACTCCGAGGAGTTGAGTTCTGTCTGCAAATTGCAGGCAAAATTCATTGTTTTCTCTTGGAACCATTTCCCACAGTTAAGAAAACAATGCATTAGTAATGTGATTTTAGATACCACTTTCAGACTGCTAATAGTTTGCCGTCTAAATATACTAAGCACAGATTTGCTAAGTATTAGGTAATATTTATTTCTGTGCATTAGACTTACGGAGAATGAAATAATAATTGAGACAAACTAATATTTAATGACTCTGAAAACTGATTGATTAAAAAATGAAAAAGAGATTGGATTGATTAGATGGATAGGTTCTCATATAGTCACTGAAGAATTACCTTTTTTTATTCTTGGTGGTTCCGCTTTTGATTTGGGATTGATATGTGGAAAACTGAATAATAAATGAATAAAAAACAAAAAAGAAAATCTTTGTAGCAGATATTGCTGATGGTTTTAAGGCCTTTTGAAGTGAAGGATGGCCAGCCCAAACCAAATAAAAGCAAGGTAGGAAGTAAGCAGAGGTAGCAGAAAAGATATCTGGAGAACGATTTAGATCTGGACATGCACTTACCAGTGGCCTGGGTCCTGCCACGATGGGATAAAGACTTTCTCTTCGTTATCATCTATTGTATTTTAACACTGCTAATGTTTGCAGTTACAGCTGTGGCTCTCCTCCTCCTAGTATTGACAAATTAGGTTGCGTTTGCTTTCTGGATTGACATACTTAAAGCAGCCTCTCAATCTTTTTATTATGTGGAGTCTTTTAAGCATAGGGAATGTAGGAAAAGTTCTAGTTTTTACAAATGCAGTGAGTAGAGAAAGCTGTAATGGCTGCACTGCAGAAAGCAGCCTTAGAATTAATTCTTCGCCATCTGTCTTTATTTTGCTGACCTAGTCGATCAGACACCACAAAAATGGAGCTGTTATAAAATTATGCAAAATCCCCTTGACTTAATAGGATTTTGCAAACTAAAAGTATTTACTCATGTAATCAGCAGCAAGGAACATCGAAGCATCTCATATGTACATAATGAGGACTGCAGTAGCTGCGCCATCGATTCCTTTGAGTAACAACCATTATGTTCTTTTTTTCAGAAATCTGAATGAATCATTTTTTCAAAATTGCTGCTTATAAATCTCATGATGTAGAATCTCAGCTTTTTGTAAAGTCAAAAGTATCCAAACATGGAAAAAAAAATTCTGTGGGTTTCAAGTTCTGCTAAAATTTTATTTTAATATAAATGGGGACCAAAGTTTCATTTTGCATCCAGGTTTATTGTCCAGTGAATGCAGTTTTATTTTTCTGAAAGAAAAGCAAGTACTTTGTGCCAAGTCCAGCCTAAAGAATAATGCTCACTGTTTGCAGTGTTTCCGATTAAGTTTATAAGCTTTTGCTTGGCTGTCTTTGAAGAGAGATGTTTCATCCTGACCAATTATTGGGCTCTATTAAGTCAGTAATCAATATTGATATAGGTGATGCTGTATATAGCCTAAAGTCTGCCTGGGACTGGAGACCATAACAGATTTTGCTGATGGAAAATACTCCACAATAACAGAATATGGCTCAGGAAACATCTCTGCAAATGCTTTTTTTTTTCTGATGAGTGTTAATGCTTGTATGGGCATGGAGTAGATCATCGCATTTTGTCCTTCCCTTTTATGTTCCTGGTAGGTTAGCACAATTGCTGCATCACTGTCCTCGATATAAATATGAAACCTTCTCTGTGTACCTGCATTTCTGTAGTAAGCTGGCTGCCGGTTAAGATAAAACCTGTACCAGCTCATTATCCTGTACTGCCAATACGATTTATTAATCACTCCATCCCAAGGTGGGCATGTAATCAAAGTATTTTGCCTGCTAGTTATTCTGTGCTAACAGATGGGAAAAAAACATCAGCCATACAGAGCTGGAAGTGCTAGCTAATAATGTACTGTTTGTAAGAGAAATTGTGCTCTGCCAGTTTTTCTGAAGTAGCTATAATCAGGGCAGGTCAGTGCTTTCATTCATGTCACTGACCTTCTTGCACATACTCTTGTCATCTCTGCCAGGAGGACTAGCCTGATGCTATTGCAGAGCTGGCTGAAACGCGTGTTTGCTGCCGCCATACGGCAGCTTAATCACAGCTCTCATAAAATGCCCTATGCAAATGTGGCTTTAGTTCCAGCTATAACTTTGCTTTTAAGTTCCCAGTGTGTTTTAGATTATTTTTTTTCTGTTGCAATTTCTATTTTGTTACTAAAAATAGGAGTGGAAGCTTGTCTCTTGACTTTGTAGCATCAACAGAGATGAACAAAAAATGTCCTAAGAAGCCCTTTCAGAAGATCCACGATGTCCTGCTAAAAGCCTTTACTACTTAGCTTTCCCCACACCTTGTGTTTTACTGCATTAATTTGAAATAATTTCTTCCCTATCTGGGAAATATTAATCCAGTAATTCAGGAAACTTAGAATTTTGCAGTGTTTGTAACTTACTGAAAATCTCTTGTGCAAATTCAGATGAAAAATACATCTTATTTGTCATATTTTTCTTTTTTTTTAAATAAATAGAGGCTCTATATGAATAATTGATACGTTCCCATATGAGCTATGAGCACCTTGAGGCTTAAAGCTAGTAGATACAGTAATTAATCAGCATGCTTAAAACGTAAGTGTTCAAGTATATAGAAGAACTATCCTGAGGTTGCATTTAGTGACAGCGTTTAAAGGCAGAGCTGCACCTGAGACAGCTTTATCTATAGGATGTGCTTGCTATGGATCTCTGCTATCCTCGATCACCATAGGCCCTTAACGTGCTTATATGGTTTAGGCTTATACACTTACATGCCAATAGGAGCAGTGATGATCCCCTTCCATTGCAGGTGAGGTTGTTCCACTGTGTTGGCAGTGAAACAACCGTGTTTGCTCGCACTTGCTTATATTTTTTTGCCAGATTTGAATCACTCGCGATGAAATTTTCCATGCCTGGTGTCTCAAGCTGCATTGTTTGGAAAAAAACACAATGATTCAGCCGTTTGGAGTACAGCGGAGGGGAAACATGTGCTGTTTTGCTCGTGCTCCTGACTCACCTCTCCTCCCGTCTTCTCCCCTGTTGGGTTGTGGTGTTTTGCTTGCGGCTGTTTCCTCTACTCGCCCTGCGTGTGGTCAGTGATCGGCGCGTTAGTGTCGTGGTTTGCAGCCTGGCTCCAAGGCAGGGCCTCCGAAACGAGGGGGGTAAGAGGGGGATCTGGAGGCAGGATGCAATGGGCAGGAGGGACCTTAAATCAAGAAGAGTGCAAGACTGGCCTAAGAAGGCATCTTCACAGATACATTCTCTCTCGATGTAAACCACTCTGTTGTTGTATTCATAGAGCTTATCCTTACACAAAGGACTTGTTATTTCGCCAAGTATTTGTTTTCATCCCAGTTCCTCTTCTAAAGCACCTGTGTAAAGAGTGTATCATTGAATATCATGTGTATTATTGGCAAATAATATCATTCTTTTCTCATGATGCACACTGCCTTTAGTCAGACTTGCTGCTTTTTCCATAATTTTTTCCTAATTTGAGTCAAATTGTGGAATATATTCATAATCATTTTCTTTCTTTTATTATTGTTTTTAATGTTAGGCTACTGCTAATATTACAAACTAAGTGTTCTGCAGTATATAAGTATATAAATGAAAGGTAAAAGACAATCTGTCCTGAAAGAGTTAAAATCTAATTTACACTTACTTGTCTTTTGTGATCTGACATAAATATCAGTATGAAAAGATTTAATCATGCAATAAGAAAAGTATTCGTAATAATCGAGATAAAAATGTATGGAGAATGTCATCTTAAAGCTCAGACATATGGACATCAACAGGAACTGCTTTTAGTGGTTAAAACTTTTCACAAGGGGCCGTTTCAGAATAAATTCTATATTTTTTTCCTTTAAAAATAAAAATGCATGTAGGTGTATGTGTGTATGCACATACATGCTCACACACACAGATTAAATAGGTTTTATTTTTAAAAATGGTCTCATGCTGATATATCCAGATGCAAATAATGAATAGCTGTGAGGCATTTTCTAATCAGCTGCCTGGAATACCATATCTATCTGTGCAGAGGAACAGATATTCTTGGGAAAGAGGCTTCCTGGGGATTCTCCCCAGCACTCTGGCCATATTGAGGCCATAGATGCTGCTGTGGCATCTCCCAAACTCCACGGGCATGTTGGCCTCCAGACTCTTGTGCATGGCCCGTCCTTTGCACAGAGGCTTGCACTTACGGAGTTATGTCTATGAGAGCATCTTATTTTATGTTCTGTGCATATGATCTGAGAGCTTTTTTGATCCCTCCTTTGGCTAGGAGGGGACGAGAGGGGCAGTCAGGATGGGAAAGTCCAGCAGAAACGCCCCGGGTGTCCTCACGTACAGCAGCATTTCCCTGGCAAACAGGGTTTCTCAGAGCTAGCCGGGGCCAATCCATTTCTTTTTTCCACCAAACAGATAAACTCTAAAGTGCTTAGAAGCAAGTGCAACTACATTGTAAATGGGAACAAATTAAGCAAACTAAATTGTAAGGGTCACTACAAGTTCTTGCCTTGGAGCAAGCAACGCCTGTGCACGAGTCAGACATGAGAGATTAGGTATGAGGTGAAACTGCACGAGGCAGCGCAGATTTGCCGAAGCCTCGTTACAGTGTGTGATGGCAAGATTGAACATTGCTCCTATTATTTTGCTTACTGTGTATCCTGAAAGAGAAGGCAATGTGGGTAAGTTCTGAAATAGCCTGGCTGTAAGTCAGCAGTCGCATGTAGCGTGTTTCATCCTTGTGAAAAGGTCAGCCGTGATAGCTGTGCGTGTCTCTCTTCTGGTAGTTATAAGGAACAGTGTAGTGTAAATCGAATTGAAATTGGAAATATCTTTTTTCACAATTGTGTCTGTCAAATGAAGTTTTTATGGTTTTATGGGTTTATAACAGATTTGAGGTGAATAAATATTGTGTCTCCAAGCTATCAACCACCCCACCACCTCCAATAATGTTTAAGGCAGGAGCTATATGAACAACTTTTATATAAAAGCATCTACTTATTAGTAATAAACTGTTGCCAGAATTTTACAAGAATTGAAGTGGTAGTGGTGGCCACAGGGTAAATGGCCAGTTGCAGAGAGCTGTTGCCTTTTTTTTTTTTTTAATTCAGTGTTCCCATAAAATAGTATGTTGGATTCTGTTCCAGATTTAACTGCTGGAGATATGATGTTTCGTGTGTAGTTTCTTGATTCCTGTGCTTGTGGGTATGTAAGTATGACAAAGAAAGTAAAACTGTATGGAAAATGGATTTCACAAATTGTAGATAAGCATCCTTGCATTAATCTGATATCTTTGAACTTACTGTTGCAACATGTTGTTTACAGATGCTAATACTACTTGGTTTCACTGTTTATAAACTATGAAATGCGTTATTCCATCTTGCCATTATAATATGTATGTAGGAGCCTTTTTTTGGATTAGTTGATGCTAAGGAATTAGTTGATGCTAAGGAATAAGGATACTGACATTTGTCCACCACCTCTGTGCTGGGGCCGTTTCTCTTGCGATGATCAGGATGATGAACTCTATCCTCCAGTTCCCCTGCATTCCTGTCTGCCTGTGTCCAGCTGGCCTGTCACAACTTACACCTTCATTTCCCAGCAGTGCTGATGTGCTGTGTTAAGCACAACCCTTGGTTGGGACTCCTGAGCACTTGAGGCCTGCGAGTAATCATTATAAATATGGTAGATGAGTGATGTGGTGCACAGTCTCTTGCTTTTACATGACTCTACTGGCTACTTGGTGTTAATTTTTGGTGGTAATCAAGTGAGTTGTTGTTTCCCATAAATAGGAAGGGTTTATGCCTCTAGTATAAACTGTTCATCTCGTTTTATTGCTGTTGACTTTTACTAGACTGCTCACTCCATCAGTTTTATTATGACTAACCCCTAGAATTTGGAATAAATCCACCAAATATATTTGATAAACTAATCATAGTATTTTATTAACCAGATGATTTTCATGCTAAGGGCTTTTGAAAGCTTTTAAAGCTATTTGGGGTGGCAGTTCAGCAGCACTGTATTATTAAGCATTTGCAGAGCTGGGTCCCATAAACAGGTTTACTGTAAAATAGTGGGCAGTAGCTATTGCCTTCTGTGAGCAGAAAGACATTTTTCTGTAAGTATTGGGGAAGGAGCTGCCCATCAAACTTTAGTGACTTTGGGCTTTTTTGTGAGGTAAGACTGGACTGAGAGTCCCTAGCTTTGGACCCTATGGCAGCACATACATACTCTAGCTGAATTTTCTGTATAAACCTAGTGTTTAACATAATTTCAGGGAAAGCAAAATATAGCACAAACTCTTTATCATTCTTTTTGCAAAAGAATTCTACTGAAGAAGATTACATTTCATGGCTTCCTGATTTAGCATATTATTGTGAGGAAAGAAAATTAAGTCAATTTTATTAGTGGCTTTGTCTTATCTGATTCATCTGATGCTGCAACCTGGCTTTATCTGCTTTCCGTAAATACTCTCTTGAAATTCCTGCTCACCCATGTAGCAGTAATAAGGATTATGTAATAACTAGCTCCTGATAGTTCTTTCCAGTCTGAGCTGGATTTTCCTATGGAATGAGTCTGTAATTCAAAATCTGCTGTATCGCACTGTTTGTTTTTTCTTTCTCATGTTAATTATTAAAACACAACTGTAGAAAAAAGCATCTCGCCTGAGAATGGCTTGCTATGTGGCATTTTAAACTAGTTGAGAAGCAGGAAAAGGTTTTCTTTAATTTTTTTTTTTCCAGAGTGGAAATAGACATTAGAATTCCTAATATAATATGTGAAGTGACTGAGGAGAATGCTTAACACAGTATCTATATTTATTTGCACACCCTATATAAAGCAGAATAACCTAAAAAGCCTTTGAAAACAAACGGAAAAAAAAAGAATGATGTGAAGCAGTTGTGCAGGACTAGAATTTATCTGCTTACTCCTTTAATCAGCTTGTCCATTTATGCAGTTCAAGAGTTTCTGGCAAGCTGGTTCTTGCATAACATGGGGTCCTTTTGTCACAGGAGTTAAGTTTGCATTTCAAAGCCAAGAGAGTGAGATGATGTAGAAGTGATTTGCTTGCATGTCGTGAGGAAAGGACTTAGAGTTTTTATCTTGGTGTCCATGCAGGCTTAGTTTAATCTCAAGGTCACTCATGGCTTATTCATGAATAAGAGTAGTTAAAATTTAAGTACATAGTTGTATGCTTTTGTGAAGGGACAGGGTAAAATAAAATCCGGTTTCTGGATTTTAATCATATCAAGATTGCTGGAAAATGAGCACGTCTGCTAAAAGGCATTTTAAGGTGTCCATCAGAGTGCTGCTAGGACAGTGCGGCAGAGCGTGGAGAGACTAAAACAAGCTTGTGAGAATAATAGCATTCTCTTAATTTTGACTCATGTCCACTGTGCTCATCAACTCTAGCACAGTTTTATGGCTCCTGAACACAAAAAAACACAAAAGAGATTGAAAAATATGTTGCAAGTAAGACCATCAAGTAAACATTTTAGCAAAAAAAATGAGGTAAATAGCACTCTATTGCACTTCCAACATACTTTCTGATAACATCCAGCTAAAAATATATAGTATATTTGGATTTAAAATTTTATTTTATTATTATTATTACATGTTATAGGTAAACATTTAAGGTAAAGCCCTAGTTGCTTTCAGGTTGATGAATTCCTATTTGACTCCAATAGAGTGGAAGTGTGTTCCTCAGACTTCACCTCAAATTGTTTTAAAGTCATGCTACCTTCTTGATTTTCATCTTTCAATATAATCTCTTTTTCTTCATTTAATTCTATTAGCGTTAGTTTTGCACCGTGGTTGTCTTCAAATGGTTATATAATTTCCCACCCTACGTTGCAACAAATAACTGTTATGTTCTACAGAATCTTCGTCTATTAATAGATAATTCATGTAAGCCGCTGTGGCTGAAATCAAGATGTTCCTTCTCTTCTGAACAGAGATGTCGTGAGAGTTTTTAAGAGGCACAAACACTACTTGGGAGTTGTATAAAATTTATGATTTTTTTTCCACCATTCCTTGAAGAGAAATTAGGGACACCTTGGCATTCCTTGGCGCTGCAAAGCCCGCTTTGCTCTTCCACCCAACACAGGGAGCTTTCCTTGCACCTTGAGGCCCAAAGGTGCAATATATAGAGCTGTATTACAGTGCTATTAAAAAATGCATAGGCTACCAGGGTGTGTACAGAAATGTATAGTCCTTACAGATTTGATGTTACAGATGGCATCTATCTCAACAGATCTTTCCTACCGCTGCAGTGTAGAGTACTTTGACCTTAATAAGAAGGCAAAGTGATTGTGGCAAGCTTTTGTTTAAACGGTGCTAAAATGATCAAGAGAACGATGAAAAGCCTCAAAGAAATATTGGCCCTTTCCCACAATTTATATTTTCAGATGCTAAAACTAGTTGTTGAGCAAATGCAAGGTGTCTATTTTAAGATACTGCATGTCAATAGCTGACTACAGATGGCTCCGTGAATCATAGTTGGAAGAAGGGAAATGTTAGACACTAAGATATTGTTGCTAAGAGATTTTTGTACACAGTATGCGAACATGTGCTGGTAAATTTGGGAGCAGTAGCAGCAGCATGCTCTTGGAGAAAAAAAACTCAGTGGTAAGGAAACTGTCTTCAAAGGACTATTTAAGGGAAAGTAACGTTATTGTGCTTTGTTGTATCAAGAACTGATGAAGATGAAATTGTCTTTCAAGCAGATAATATACAGCAAACATCCAAAAGGTAAAGGTAATCCTGCTATCCATTGAACTAGCGAGCAGCGAGTGGAAGGAAAAAAAAAATAATATATTTGGGGATTTAAAATAAGAAAATTAAAAAAGAAATAAAGGTGACTGCTGGTATTTTGCCATCTACTGGACAATAGTACAAAGCCAGTTCCTTTCAAAATGCATGTGATTAGGCTTGTTTTATATAATTAGAATAGTTAAGAATTATTTTCTGTCAAGAAAATAAGCATACATTAAAACGCTGGGAGCAATTTTTAGCTATATTCTTTAGTAATACTAATAAGGAGCTATTTTAGATAAATTCCTAGCGCTTTATTTTCTTGGCAGAGATTAGAGATTAATATAATCTCTTAATATAAATATACTTACATATATATATATTTACTGACTGCTGTATAAAAGAAAAAAATGCAAATTTGGTGCTTGGATTTGTTCTGTGTAAAGCTTACTTAGAGTTTTACTAGAATTTATAAAGTGTGTTATAAAGCTAAATACTAATTCTTCCTAAATATTATTTTAAATCTATTTGTCTCTTTTCAAGAAACACATTATTGCCTTACTATGTATACAATATATTACAAAGCTATAAACTTCTCTAATAATTTGCCTCTGATTATAATTAGATTATATATATAGATAGATTTAGCAACGGTTTACTTTATGTTAAAAATTCTGTGATGTAAATGTATGTGTATTCATAGTGTAAACGTATGCATCTTTTTGAGGTTGGATGTTTCTAATTTCATACATATCGCATGAATTCAGGAGCGCTGTTAGATAAAAGAGTGAACTATGGTATTAATAGTGATATTAATAAAGCATTTTTTTTACCATGGGTTTTACCATTTGATTTACAGTAATGAGATAAGCTAAAAAACTTCCTACTGTTTTCCTTTACAACATTACAGCTTCAAGTCAAGTATAAACTGTAATCAGTACAACCACAAAATGTGGGATGATGCTACTTTCTTTCATTTTAGAAAGTAGAGAATTCACAATCATTGACAATATTTTAGATTACCTAGTTACTGCAACTGCATGAGATTTTCCAACTGTTTCAGAAAAAAAAATATTTTGCTGTATTAAATTCTACTTGAAGTCTATTTTAATTGAAAACAGGTAAAGTTTAAAGTCTATTTTAATTGAAAACAGGTAAAGTTTATGTTGTACTTTGAGCTCAGGACAATGTTTGTCAAATTGTCACATTTTGCTTAAAATATTACAAAAGAGCTTATTTCCAAATTGAAATGAAAATTGAATTTTGGATCTGTTTCTGTATTTATTGAACAAATAAGCATACCTTAAGAAAGCTTTATGAAGATGCGTACAAGGTGAGACATAACTGATAAGCACTTTTTTCTCCCACCTCAATGGAAGAGAAATCAGGAATGCAGATTGCTTCTCGCTCTTCCAAACCTAGCTCCATCTGTACCGTTGAGAGAGTTATAGAATTTACATGCTGTTCTTATGTGAGTAATGAATATGAATTTAAGATTTTTTTTTAAAAGATTTTTTTTTCCCCCTCGCATATGCAGAGAGTGCTCTGTGGTTTTTGTGTCACTGTTATCCAATGTCCTATCCTAAAGTGCATTTTAGATATAGAATAATAGCAAGTTTGTTCCTAGGACTGCACTGTCTCTGTAAGTGCAACATTTCCAGGAATGCTGCCGTTAACTTCCAGCCATGTGCACGCAGAATTATTTCTTGATACCTCCATCTGCATTATTTTGTTTTGTGTTTTGTGCTGCACCTTCTAATGTCCATGTAAGTTACCAGAAAATCGTGTACCTGATGGGACACTAACTCTAAAGTGGTTTTAAATTCTGGAAATCTGTCCTCTCTATTTTTTTCCTGGAAAGAGAAGTGGTATCTTAAAAGCAAAAATGACAGCTCATCACATAAGTCAAATGATGGAGAGGACTTGAAATAAACTTGAAATTAGATCAGGGAGAGCTTTTATTGTGGAGGACACAATAGAAATATGTTGAAATTGAACTGCATTGCCTTGTCATTGCCTCATGTTAAGCACCATTGTGCATCTGTATCAAATTTTAAATGTTAGTGTGCTCAAACGCTATTATAGTGGGATGGGATTTATAGGTGACCTTACTGGTAGATTGTTGCGTTCTTGATATTTCAGCTATTAGATGAATTGTTAGTGTATTTTGTATAAATTAATTTATGCCTATTAAAGACAATAACATTTCTGATATTAATATTAAGAAAATGTGTGTCTTAATAATGACACGTGAGAAGTTTTCCAAATGGTCTCTTTCTTAAGATTACTTCTTAAGTTACGTAAGGCAACTCTTTCTGAAGGTTACTTATAAAGTCACTTGTGATAATTATTTTTTCATGAGTCTGTAGCTATTGCCCCATTGTTGTGGCTGCCTCGGTGGTGTTTTGTCATTGTGAAGTGTAATATATTCTGCAGGGCATAGTACATCTAAGTGTAGGGTTTGACTCAAAGGCAGTTTAAGGTGGTGTTTTAAGGCCTCAGGTTGCAGGGCTGCAGCATTTCTTGCTTCTAGTTCCGCATGAAGAGGGGAGAGAAACAAGAAGGATAGATATACCTCAGATTGCAATGGATGTTCCTTTTGTTTTTCAGCTGTTTGGCTTAGCTGGGGACAAAGTCGAGATGAAAGCTGCATTTTTGGCCCAGGGCAGGACTATCTCCTTTAATGTGTAGATGATGAAGCCATCAATACCTGAAGTCTTGGCTATTTCAAGCTCTCTGGAAAGCCTATAAATTTAGTGAGCACAGCTGGAGAGCAATGGAGGAGTGAGACATTGGCACTGAAGGAAAGACTAATGTGATTTCCTTTCATAAGGAAAGTGAGGTTATTGCAGGGAGAGGAGAAGGGATGAAAAAGTAGGTGGGAATTTTAGCCTGCTCTATTAGTGCTGGTGGTTTTATTCTCCTCTGCTTATTGTAAGCTGCAACTGCAGCCTGACTAGTCTCCGCTTCCATTTAGACTGTGTGTTTTAAAGCTTTAATCTGCCCTGGTCTCCAGTGGAAGCATGTACAGTTGCCTTGACTGCCAGTGAAACATAAATGAACTGAGAGATGCTTTCCTCACTGGTGTGCAGAAAGTTCGTCAGAGCTCATTGACAGGATGTAGCAGGATCTGACCTTGATATCTGCGTTTTCTTGGGTGTTTCTTGCTCTGTGAAGTAGTTTGTTCCAAAGAGCGATAACATAATTTAGTCCTGGTGCTCGCCTTTCAGGGAGAACAGGTAGAGTTGTGAAATGATGTTTGCTAACAGACTACAAAAGTCTGGCTTGAATTTTAGTGTAGACTCTACCTGAGATGCATTTCAAGAGTGGTGGAAATCAATTGAAGCAAGTTAATGGCAGGTGAAATACATAAAATTTCCAGCTTCCCAAAAGGAGCAAAGCACTGTGTTAATCACAGTCCAAAAAAATCCAAATGCTTGCATGTAAGCAAGCATTTTGATGAGGGGTTTGTGAGACAATACTGATACTTAAATCTGCAAACATTTATAAATCCCATGTCACACAGCAGCCTGGATATTTGTCAGGTGTCACTGTGCACACACAGTAGTCTTACTTGCCACTTATTTAAACTGAGTTTCTTTGGAAAGCAAAATTTGGGAAGGCAGAACTAACTAGATACTTCAAATGCATGATTTCTTATTGGACTTCTGAAAGATATCTTAGAATTTTCCTGTGTGTAGAGGAAACATTTCTCACTGTAAATATCAAAACACTAGGATAATGCTATGCCGGGGGAAAAAAAAACAACCAACCAACCAATCAAAAAATCACCTTCTGAAGGTGCATCCCTGCTCGGAGTCATTCATTCCTTGTGTGGTGCCCTATGCCAGGACCCCCAATCTCTCTTCCCCAGTCTGTGTGTCATTGCTGCTTCCTTCATTCACGTTTCTGCCTCACTGAGCTGTCACATAGCTGCTAGCCTTGTGTCAATTAAAGCCATTCCCTTCTTGGCTAAGTTGGCAGTGGTCCGCCTTGGATTGCCTGGCATGGTGAGGCACCAGCCGCTGTGACCAGTTGCACATGTAAGAAACATCTGCCTTCGAGACGAGCCATGAGGCGGTTGGGTTTGGAGCAAGCTGTGCACCAAGCAAAGCAAGGCAGATGGTGGATGATAAGATGACCATGAGGCAGCAGTGTGCCCTGGTGGCCAAGAAGGCCGATGGGATCCTGGGGTGCATTAAGAAGAGCGTCTCCAGCAGGTCGAGGGAGATGATTGTCCCCCTTTACACAGCCCTGGTGAGGCCACATCTGGAGTACTATGTCCAGTTCTGGGCTCCTCAGTACAAGAGGGATGTGGAGCTGCTGGAGAGAGTCCAGCGCAGGGCTACGAGGATGATCAGAGGCCTGGAACATCTGCCCTATGAGCAAAGGCTGAGGGAGTTGGGTCTGTTCAGCCTGGAGAAGAGAAGGCTGAGGGGGGACCTGATCAGTGTCTATAAATACCTCAAGGGAGGCAGTGAGGAGGAGGGGGCCGGCCTCTTTTCAGTGGTGGCCAGCAATAGGATTAGAGGAAACGGCCACAAGCTGAGGTACCAAAAGTTCCATAGGAACTTAAGAAAACACTTTTTGACAGTGAGGGTGCCAGAGCCCTGGAACAGGCTGCCCGGAGAGGTTGTGGAGTCTCCTTCTTTGGAGATCTTTAAAACTTGCTTGGATGCAGCCCTGTGCTACGTGTTCTAGGTGACCCTGTGTGAGCGGGGGGGTTGGACTAGATGACCTCTGAGGTCCCTTCCAACCTTCGGCATTCTATGATGCTATGATATCCCCAAACCATCCCTGAGCAGGCAGCGCTGAGCGTGTTCAGTCGCAACGCGCCCGTCTCTGCACTTAGCTGCCCTAGCAGTGACCGTGCCCCGTGCAGGGTCCATGGCGCACGGTGGGGTTGCAGCCTGGCTCCTTTCCCTGGCCCCAAAAACATCTTATTAGGATGATTACAATATCATGGGGGAAGACTAATATCATTCCAACTGTGCGGATTTACCATTCCCCTTTTATGGATGGTATGAGTTGCCTCTTGCAAAGTTAAGTCTTCTCACTTAGCTTTGCTTTCCTCTCGCCTTACCTATTGTAAGGGGATATTTTTTCTTTCATTTTCTGAAATCAAGGTGTGACGATCTGTAACGGTTGGTGGGGAAAAAAGCAAATGACACCTTTTCATTGCTATTTAAAAAAACATGCAGGATAAAAATATGAAATTAATCTTTATCTTACATTTACAAACAGGTTAGTCATGTGAGTCATCAAATGTCATTTGAAAATAAGTAGCTGTCCATATAATCACCCTCAGTAGGATAAGTCAGTCTTAGAGCTCAGAGATCATTCACTTTACTTACTATAAGATTTTGCTTCATCTAAGATTGCCTCTAATGATAGGGTTTTGCTGTTTTTGCTGCTTTTCCACTGTAGAGAAATAATGTCTCGTATCAAAAAGAAAAAATCCCCAAACAGCCTTTTTCCTACCTGAACTTCACAAATAGAAATCTAGTATTTCTTTTTTTTAGCTGCAGAACATCCTTAAAAGCAAAATATGTTAATTTGCAAACATATAATTTATGAATTGCATAATTGAACTCTGTTCTTTCCTATAAGCATGCTATGTCTTTTTTTTTTTTTAAGTACAAGTAAATTAACTGGAGTTGTAGAATTGTGGCTAGTGTTTGGTCAAGGATCATTTTTTCATCTTAATTGAAGTTTTATACCATGTTGCATTAAATTTGAACTGCCTCAAGTCCTTTGCTCTGGCTTTGTTAGGACCCATCACTTGTCCCGCACATCTTCACGCTGGCGGATTTATGTGCAATGGCTCTGGTCATAGGCTACCTACAAGAGCCTCTCGTCTTTTGAGAACACACTCTAAATTTTGGTCAAGATGAATTTTGATGGAAAAAAGGTGCTGTTACTGTGCTAAACACTTTACAACTCTAAAATATAAATGAATATATTTTTGTCTTCGAGTCTTTCAGATTTGTCCCTGATGGCACTTTCTCCCACACTCCTCACCCATCAAACTCCAGTGAAATAAATTGTTGCTATGCCAAGCAAGATGAATACTGTGTTTTTACCTTTTCGTGCTTTCTTTGCGTCTTGACATACTTTTTCTTAGTGTTTGCTGCAGTTTTACATAATGTTTTCCTCCAATTGAATTAAATTAAATTGAAAAGGTGATACCTTTAATGTGTTGAATCCAGTGCTTGATTCAGAGGTAAATACAAAAGCAATTTTCTATCATGCTGTCTTTCCACTATCTGATAGTATCTATTTTTGTTTTCAAGCACTAGAACACTTTTATCAGTTGAACATCATGAACATCATGTCACATCCAGAAGTGTTGTGATATACCTGAGAAGGCACATTCCTCCCTCCCTCCCTCCCTCCCTCCCTCCCT
>NW_020454649.1:3515432-3555468 GCF_003342845.1 Nothoprocta perdicaria
CTCTTCCTTTTTTTTTTTTTATTTTTTGACTACATCTAACATCAGACGTAGGGTTGTATTTGAATCATATTCCTGACTCATAGCCTTTGGCTCTGAAAACCCTTGGCATTACATAAGTGAGAATTGCCCAAAGCAAAGGATTTTCCTTCCTGTTAATATTGTAATGAGAAGTAGAGTTACATGACTATCACCAGCAAGCATGGTGCTACTAAATTTGACTGAATTATTTTAAGGACACAAAAAAATGTTTATATTGCACATCTCATGCCCCTGGCTGTCTACTGAAGATCATTTTAAAACACAAATATATAGGTGTTGAGTATAACTCCTAGGTGCTGTAAAAACATAGAACAAAATTTCTTCATGTTCAATATACTTTTGAAATAAGAACCAAATGATTACTGAGTAGTTTATGTTGGATGGGAAGGATGTTTGTAATGGAATTAGAAATAATTTCAGAAAAAAAAAGATCCTGAAAAACAGTAAAAACCAAAATTTGTGGAAAACTTGTTTTCGGAGCATAAGCATGATAAATGTGATGTTCATCTCTTCGCTTTTAGATCTGCTAAGTAATTTGGAAAGGTCAGTGTGATAGCGTATTGTGCTTAAAACATAATAATGTGTTTGAAGGCTTATGTTTTACTGGCCAGTAGACTTTACAGCCTAAACAAATTCAGCCTATGTCTCTCTTTAAACCAACTGCTGCTGGCTTAGGTCAAGAAAGATAAAATGGAGATTACTTCAGTGTGATGGAAACCACCTGTTTAAATCTAGGGTCTCTGAGAAAGCTTCCAGGTCTGCTTTCAGAAAGGCTTCATGAGCTACACCTGATAAATTAATTTCTCATAGTTGACAGTAGCCCCATACCAAAGTGGGAGTTCTCAGTTGAATTATCAATTTTGCTTGCATCCAGTATATGCAGAATTTCCTGTGTTGAAGGTAAGCCCAGCCCCTCACTTTTCCCAAGATTAGGAAAGCCACGGTGCCATGTGGAAAAGCCATAGGAAGAAGCACTATCAGAAATATAAACCTGCAAAATGGATCTAGGAAAGGGAAATGGTGACTGTTCATGGCAGCATTAGGAGAAAAAGAGCAGAAGACCGTCAAGAGACGTTCTGCAGAGTTAATGGAGAATTTTCTTGTTTTAAGTGCATTTGGGTTAGAATTCAGGATTGATAGTTATATGTCTGTGTTCAACAATTGGGAAACAAATAATAAAATATATATTTTTTAAATTTTATAATTATTTTTATGAAAATACTTTAAAATAAACAACCTGCTTCTCTATTTTACTTAATGGAAATAGATTTGAATGGTGCTTGTCAATGAGGTAGCATACATATTTTCCTGATTAGTAAATGATGGCAATATTTTAATTGTTACTATTTTGCAATCTTTCAGGTGGCTATAATAGCAGGAAATTTTGAGCTTGCTGAATACATCAAGAATCACAGGGAAGCTGATATTGGTAAGCAAAATATTTGCAAGTATTGAAAATAAATTAGAATTCATGTTTAAATAATAACTTTAGAAGAAGTTAAATCTGATCTTACATAAGATATGACAATGAGACTAATGATGCTATTGTTTTGAAGTAATTCTTATTTACAAAGGAAGGTAACGTATAAAGCTGAATTGTTTGCAAAGACTTTGAAAAAGAAAATTTGAAAAGTAATGCAACAGTTGCAGATGTTTTATGATTGTGAATATGCCAGTTTGTGACAGAACATGCACACACCTCAAAAGAGCTAAACCGGCTCTTCTTGCAACCTGTTTTGCGCTGTGGCATCAGCCAAAGCAGCTCTCAGGTGAGTGTAATTGATCAGAAGATCATGAAGAAAGTTGCCTGTGTGGAATGGAGTTAATGTATGGCAGAAATGGTCTATCCATATCCTTAAAACAATATCCTTTCCCTGAGGCTTGTGTGAGGGACTGAGATGAAGTTGAGAGCAGTTTTCTGTGACAGACATTAAAGTTCCTTTGAGAAAAAAAATTAAGGCTTTTATAAAGATCTTCTAACATGGAGCATTCTGCCAGCGGGAAAAACAAAAACAAACAAAAAAACATCAAAACACCCTACAAATTGTCAAAGTAATTACTAAACAATTTATTTAAAACTAATTAAGACAACTAAAGCTTTGCAGGTTTATGCTCAAGTTGAACTAAAGAAGCACTCTTTCTGTAATAGGTGGGTCCATTTAGTCCTATACACTGATTGAACTCAGCAGTGCACATATGTGACTTGGTAGTGCTTAATTTCTGTGGAAAACTATCCTAGCTCACATGAAAGAGTTTTCAAATAGAAGGTTGTTTTGGGTTACTCTCCTTTACCCTTCCCTTCTCTACTTGTATATGGTCTGCAGGCTTGTTTGTAAGTAAAAGCTCTACAAGGTGCTGTGAATTTCTGTCAAGTGAGGTGGATAAAACTAAGGACATTGCATGAAAGTTTGCCATAAAAGTTCATAAGTCTGCACAAAAGTTCCTAGTGAATTTTGAAGGTTTTTACTTAACGTGATGGATACTTTCCATGCAATACGTCTTCCTTCTGTGTCTATAAACAATCCTGGTGTAAAAGAATAACTGAAGTGAACTAGCTACTTGTAATATGGCAAGAGTCTTACTACTGCTTATATTTACCTACATCTAAGGATGAAGTTGAAATGAAAGGAGAAGATCGGGTAGATTGAAGTGTTCGCTTTTTATCTGCTAGGCCAGGTGTTTTGACTTGCATGTCGCAAGAACAATTATTGCATGCAGAACAATGCACAGTATTATGTTTTTCTGTTTTTTTTTTCCTGACTGGCTGGGCCTGTGCTATTTTTCCTTCCCCCAGTGTTTCCAAGTCACATCAAAGTGTGAGAGGAACTGGAATGTGGTTGAAAAGTAAATGGATGAGAGTCAGCTGCAGAAAGAAATGAGACTTGTATCTGAGACATTATGCACAACTTGCATAATGTTTCTGGCTATCGTTATCATTCAATGTTGCTGCATGATTTAGTGATTTCTGGGAAAAATGATGAGAAAATAACTTCTCTGGAAAGATTCTCTAAATTTTGCTGATGCCTTCATTTTTCCACTGAAAAATGGAAATATTGGTGCTGGCATTTTTCGAGGTAGATTTGTGACGCTGTGGTGCTGGTTTAAACGTAACTAATTAAATTGGTAGGTTGGTTTTAAAGAGTAACCGTTACTTGATGTGATGTCTTCACAGCTAATTAAATTGAGAAGGGCTTTTGTCCCTTAACACTTACTACTTAAAGACATCAAAATGCTTATTTCTGGAATGTCTTTCATTAAATAAATGAAAAACAGTATTCTGAGCAGAAATCCTGACAGTTAATGTGGTGATGAACACGCAGAACAATGTCAGCATTTAAAGTTTAACAACTTGGCTTTTACTTATCATGTTCCTGTGGTTATGTCTATATTCATGTAGTTTTGGATGTGTTCCAACATACATCATTTCAGTAATGCACCTTCTCAGAGCCCCGAGGCAATATCGTGGGAAGGAACAGTGAAGAGCTGGAGTAGTACTCTCCTGAAGATAAGAAGGATAGATAGGTTAGGGAGTCTCTTGAGGACTATTTCATCTTTCACTCCTCAGAAAATGTTACAGACTATTTTCTGTTAGACTAGACAGAAGGCTTTGATTAGGAATTGATTTATTAAACCTTGTTATAAATCTATAATCATATAGTAATCATAATTGTTTTGTATTTTGTAATTATTGTAGACCTATATAGCAATTGACAACAGTGGCCACTTTGGGAAGATCTTTGGAATATTTGCAATCGGCGGGGGAGGGCCCCCTTTTCTTGGTAGATGACAAGCTGTCCAGTGGTTTAATAGTAAGCTTGGCCATGGTTTTCACAGTAATTCACAATAGCACTCACTGGAAGGAGAGGGTTGTGTTAGAGACATTTTTAACTCTTGTTTTTATGTTAAGAAAAAGGTCTTTTTGTTTTTTTATGAGGCATTTGTTTTTAGAGAGTAAGAGAAGGGTATGCACACATTCTCTTTGAATTACAGTAGAACACGGGGAAAAATCTTTTTTACAGGGACAGTAGGTTCAGGTTTATTCATCTAGAATTTGTATTTAATGTATTTCTGAGCTTTCACTTAAATACATGTGTTTCACTAACCATGTTAGACGAGTTGGAAATCAAATGTCAAATACGTGTGCATTTGGCAGTATGCTCCAGCTGTTACGTACGTGCTGCAAAGAAATCCACATTGTTCTTGAAGGGTTTCAGACCTAATCTTGTAATGTGTAATGATCTTGATTCAATGTCTTTGGCTACAGATGCTTTTAAAATGCAAGCCTAATATGCACCTAAGTGCTTCTCCTTATTTATTTTCAGAAAGAATATACCTATCCTTTCCTGATTGTCATCTCAAGAATGGAAAAATATTAATTGGTGATGACAGTGGTGGGGCTGTACCTAACTTAATAATCTCAAGGACGATTTTTTTGTCTGGTAACAGCAAGTAGTTTTTGCTTTTCTCACGATGAAGTATGTGAAATATGGAAGTGAATATTTGCTCAAGATCTCTAATCTTACATAGTGAGGAGCTACACTATCAGAGTCCATCTGCTTTGACATGTGCTAATTAACATTATTCTTAGATAATGTTGTTGTCCCAAACTCTTGCAGTAGGAAGTCGCTTGTACTTTCAATGCAGAAGGTATTGTGTGGGTGTCTTCCAGTTTGTCAGCAGTCACAAAGCTGTTTCAAGTAGTGTTGCCAAAACTGCAATTATGAGGATCTAGCAGCCGTCATGTAATGCTTGTGAGTCACGGGCCTGTGCCACGCGTTGCCATGAATGAACCACAAGCTCAGTGGTTGTAATTACAGCTCGACCTCCTGCAGAACGAGGATGTCGCTGCCCGGGCACTAATGGAATTAGCCTGTAATGTGCCAGCAACAGAACCAGTAAGTCTCAGGGCAGTCGTTCCCAGGAGCCTCGCATAAATATACAGGCACTCTTAAGCGCTGGTTACATCACCTATTATCCATTCCACTTTTGCCTGCCAGTTGTATTTCGTAGACTTTTATCGTAGGATAACATTTTATGCTGTACACCAAGTCTAACACTGGTGAAAGACCCAGTTCTGTGCTTTTGTAACTTTTTTTTATTATTATTATTGCTAAGAATAGCCCTGTTGTTAAAGATGTAGGAGGTGCATCTCGAGTGGAAAATGACCAAGGTGTCCTCCAGCAGGCAAAAATGCTAATTTGCAGCAGAGCTACTAAATCTCTGTTCCTCTAAAAATACAAAACTCTATGGATCCAACCCCCTGATTGCTCTTTATTCTTTTTAATTACAGCGTTGCTTACCGTGGCTTAGCCAGATCTCCTATGAAAATGTACTTTCACCCAGCACTCCAGAAAGCTCTATCTTGTTGCTCTGCACAGAATTTTTACAGGGACTGGATCCTTTCTTATGTTGAGAGATAAAACATTATCAAATAAGCTGCTAATTATTATTCCTGAAGCTATTATTTTAGGCAGATTTGCTGAAATACTGAAAACTAGGCATATATAAAGAAAGATTCTTGGCAACAATCATAAGACTGTCTCTACTGCAGATTGAAGGGAATGTAAAAATACTTATTTTGGAACCAAAAAGGCCCAAATGATGGCCTGGGCTTCATTTGCTGGAATATTGTGGCATCTTAGCGAGGAAGAGGGGGATGTTCCCATGAAGTATGCAACGTCTGCTTTTCTCACTCGGATCTTGCTCCATCAGAGCCTCTGCTTAGGGCCGTGAGAGCATGTCTGTTCAGCCAGGGAATTTCAAGAGTGGGTTTAAAAACAAATAATGTCCTTCAGGGTTAAAGCTGTGCTTAGGGATCTGGTCAGGTAGACGTGTCCTGAGACACTGATAAGCAGGTGCTACATCATCTCACCTCTCTCTCGTTTCTGCGCTCTGGGAAACCCTCTGTCTTCTTGGAAAACCTGCCAGCGGAAGCTCACAATGAAATGCATGATGAGGGAGACCAGGAATCTAAGTCTATTTTGTGTTTTTATGACTGACTTTCAGTGCGTCCACATTCAGGCTAAGCCGCTCTTGAAGCGCTTATTTGCCTCTCTGGCTGCAAGCCCAGGTCTCTCTCTCCCTCAGTTTTGCAGAACCTGCTCCTCCTCATCCATGATAGCAGCATAAAACCCGTTAGCTATTCCAGCCTGTTAAAAAGCTGACCTTTTCCTCTGATCATGCAAAACCGAGTGGGTTCTCTAACACACGCTTTCCGACGTCAGAAATTGTTTCCTTCTTACCTTGCTGCTTTCCCCACATCTATTGCCAATTAATCTTTCTATCGCAGGTAATACAGTACGTATCTGAACAACTGGTTTTGAACCTGTGGCATGAGAACTGTTTAGGAGGCCATGCTGCTTTTGAGCTTGGTGCTGCCATTGTTGCTCTAAAACAAAATTAAAAATAAAAGGCGTACAAATGGCTTCTGTGGCTTGGTACAATAAAGGAAACCTTGTTGTCACTAGCAGAGAAAGTTCACATTAGTCATATTTCTGACAGGGATGGTGCCATTTGAAAGGCCAAATAAGGTGTAAGATATAAAAAGGATATCAGAAAGGGATTACAATAAGATCAGCATTTTATTGTATTTAGTTTTTTTTAAAGGTTGTAAGCATCCAAGAATTGCTTTTGTTTTCTTGACAGATGTTCAAAAGGTGAAAGAAAATTACGATTATCATTTTTAAACTAATCCTATTTGAAGCAAAATAATATTTTTTGTAAAGCAAGAAAAGCTATTCCTGTAAGATACTCAGAAACGTGTCCTACAAGAGTATGAAACCCACAGTGCAGTTCCTCAGATTATTTGAGTTCATCACGCTCTAAATGATCTTTTTAAGGGACAATAACAATGTCAGAACAGCATATCTTAATTATTACTTATTTTTCAGAGTCCTTTGAACCCACAGTATCTTGCAGCTTTGTCACTGTATTGTTCCATCTTCTTTCCTGCTTTGAGGAAGATGTGGTATATGCTCCTAATGTACATCACGGCAGTTAAATATTGTTTGAAAATGCTAATATCTCTTTCTAAACTTCATTTTTTAAACTAGTGACAACATATTATTCATTTATGTAACTTTATGCATTTATTTATCGCAAACTGAGAGAAAGTAAAGGATTAAAAGATGTGGTGAATAGAAAAGTTAATCCCTGGTTGTCTTCATCCAGCCTGCAGCTGTCTGTGAGTAAATGAGCACAGCAGATTTAGGAAGCATTTGCTATACAGAATTTACTATGGCTTCTATAGGACGGAGGTACAAAAAACAATTATACATATAAGAATATTGAAGCTTTCATTAGATACAGATATGCAGACATTAAGTATGCTGCAAGCTGGTAATCCTTTGACTTGGATAACCTATTTTTAAATCTCTTTTGCCTTGGTTTTCTGTGATGAGATGAATTTTCAGATGGATTAAATGGCATGGGTTGTTCTTCTTCAAGTGAACAAGGTTTGTTTTATGTTGTACATCTTGTCCTTCAGCAGCTCTGAAGCTAGAAGCAATAGATTTTTTTTGCTTTTTTTTTTGTTTGTTTTTTTGCTTTGGAAAAATGAAACACATTGAGGTGCTGTGTGAGGTTTTGGTAGTTGATTAGCAGACTAACTAATACTTGGATACTGTTGCTAGGCTTCAAGTCAGAGTTCCTGTATTCCTCTATAATTATGCAGAGATATGTGTATGTGATGATTTGTCTGTTCTTTCACACAGTGTTTTTTTTTTTTTTTAATATTGAAAGTCTGCTAACATAGTAGGCTTATCTTTTAAAATATATACTGTACTGGGTGGTTGCTTTTAAATAAAGGATACATTTCAAGCATGAGTAAAAGTATTTATTTCTATTGAAATTGTGGCTGTAAGCATTTTAAACATGCATTTTATTAGAGAATAAGCAAAACAAGCCTTTTAAAAGACAAGGATATTAGTGGGTTTGTGGTAAACTTGCTTTTCTAATCTATTTTCTTTAATTAGATCAGAGTGATTGAGGTCAGCCTTCTTGCTTTTTCAGCTGCAAGTATTTTTCTTAAAAGCTATCCTGCCCAAGAAATATTTTGTTTATTTATTTACTTGAGTTCTTGAGAATCATTTTGCAATTTGGTTTTTATATCTGCAGAATATTTTTTGAGTTAGAAGAAATCTTACTTGGAATGGTAGAAGCAGAAACAAGAAAGGGCAGTAAATCAAAAGACTTTAAAATCCACAAAACTGTCAGCAGCTTGTAATGACTTGTTCTATTTTTATCTCAAATTACTTAATAGAGGCAAAAGAAACAAAAGCGTGTATTATTATCCTGAGTACTTGTCATTTGAGTAATTTGCCTGTTTTATTTGCTATAGGGCATGTAGAAATGGATAAATGATAAATATTAGTGTAAAGATGGGGGCGAAGATGACATCTTCATTGTCAGCATTTTACATATATGCTGTTTGATGGATTCTCATAATCTTATGTTATGTCATTTGGCTTGCTCTCATTACCTACCCTAAACTAATAATTACTTCTCATTACCATGAGAAAATTTCATATCACTGACTTGTTAATCTGAGTTGTAGTCAAACAGATATTTATTAGTATGAAATGAATTTGTTGTTATTTTCCTGTTATCATCTATAGGGTTCTAAGGAATAGTGAGTTTTAAGCTCAGTCTTGGTGTTGAGTAATATACAATCTGCAAAATTGGATATTGCTGTCTGTTAGTGTAACTGTACTGAAATGTAGTAGTTTTGTTTTTCCATTTCATTACAAATAAATTGCATCTGTTTTTATATTAGTACAAAGTTGTGCAGTAGAGTATTATCTCAAAGTTTAAACTTTATTTTTAGGCTTTAGTTGTTGACCTTTGAACCTCCATATAGTTCTGTGCATATTTATGTGTTATGAGATGATAGGGACAGCAAATTGTAGCTTTTCGAGTACCTAATGTGAAACCAGAAGCAGCGCAGCTTATGTAGTGTGCATAGTCATTGCCTGTATTGTTTTAAGGTTATGCTTAATTCTAAGCAGGAAGTAAGGAAAGAAATGATGGCATATGTAAATGTTGAGTAATTTTTGGAATGATATGGTCTGGCAAAAGCCAGTTTGTAGTGTCCTGCCACCTGCTAGGCAAGCAATGCCTACCTTGACCACTCCTGTGGTCCTGTTTTGACCACTCCTGTGGTCCTGTTTTGACCACTCCTGATTTTATTTTATGGATAGAAAAAGAACCACCTTCTAACTGAGCAGCAAACAAACCAAAAAACGCTGTAGGACATCTTACACACAAATCTGTCTT
This sequence comes from Nothoprocta perdicaria, assembly GCF_003342845.1. Lineage (NCBI taxonomy): Eukaryota > Metazoa > Chordata > Aves > Tinamiformes > Tinamidae > Nothoprocta > Nothoprocta perdicaria. Next base: position 3,524,745 of record NW_020454649.1, read on the forward strand.
ACCCAATAAGCCTAGGCTATCTTAGTCACCTGAGTTAGTTTTGGTTTAGGGAGGTAGCTTTGTGGTCTGAACAGTGGCTGCTCATCACGCATGTCCCCGTTGTCGCTGGTGTCTCCTCCTTTGTCCTGGAGAAGCCAGATTGCATGTTGGAAGGATGGAAAGCAGCAAGGGGTGAAATTGGTACGCGTTTGGATCTTGCTCCATTCTTCACAGTCATACCCAAGTTGTTCTTTCTTGGCCCCCCAGCTAGCACTTCCCCCATATTATATCTTCTAGATTGTTTCTACTAGGGAGGGATGCATCTCTGTCTTCTCTTTCTGTCCTTTCATCCCAACTGGGGACAGCAGTTTGGGTTTTTTTAGGGAGTTGAGTTTTTTTGTTTGCTTGTTATGTTTCTAGTAGCCTTTGCTGTCTTGAGACCTCCAAAATAATATAAAATCTGAGTAATAAAGTCTGAGATCATGTGCATAGAACCAATATGGAGTGCTGAATTTAAAAGCAAACAAAAAGTGTTGCTAACATTACATTAGGAAAAAAAGAAATAAAGTCTTTAAGTATGGTTAGTAGGAAAAATGACTGACTCTATGACCAGTGATTGAAAGAAGATTGAAGATTGAAATGTATTTTTTTAATATCAAGCTGCTAAATGAATAAGATTAACTTTGTGCTTTCCAAAAAAGAAAGTAATTGAGTGGATTAAACAGTCCTCAAAAATTCCAGTGAAATACGGAAAAGGATAATGCCATTGAACTAAACAGGCAAATCAAAGGTCAGACTTTTAGCAGGCAGCAATGTCAATACACCAGAACTCTTGAAAATGTCAATTTTGCAATGTGGTGGCCAAACGGGAACTTCTGGTAAAGATCTTAGGTTACTCTCTGTGAGTCAACTTTACCCCTGTATAAGGGGCTATTGCAGTTCTGTCTTCACTGAAGTAGCTTTGAGGGTACAAATGTAGTCCAGCCTGATGGAATGGTCTGCTGAATATCCTTAGCTACCACTGGAGATGCTGGAAGGGGAAACCAGGAAACCTGTCCCATGGGAAGTCACCTTTCAGGCCCATCCTTCAAATAGGTTTCCTTTAATTGAGAGCATCTAAAGAGAAATTTTAGATGGCATTTAGATGGGAAAAAGAGGGCATTCTTACAACTTTCCTGCTTGGACAGGAATGTAACCAGAAAAAACGTAGTGTCATGTTTGAAGCCTGCAATAACGGATAAGTGGGATTCAGAATATTGTGTCAGAGTCTTAAAATCTGATCTTTTTGCATCCATTTGAAAATTGTTTTGGAGTTGCTAACCCCTTTATTAAGCAGATGTATCTTGTTTCTAATATAAATTTGTCTAACTGGAGCAAGTGGATCTTGATTATAGCTTAGCTATCTAACTGCTATTGTGTTCTTTGTCCAAATTTCTGTACTCCTGGAATTTTTTTAAGAGACTGTTACAAAGCCATTCCTTTCTTAGCATCAGGGAGCAGATCTAAAATTATGGACAAGTCTGAAAGAAAAACTGTGTGAGTAGGAGATGTAAAACTTGAGTGGAAGACTAAACTGAACACAAGCAGCTAGGGTGGACTTGGTGTCTTTTCTGTTGCTATTTAGTCAATAATATCTTAATTTTAACTGCTATAGTGCTGAATATTGTCTGTGTGACATGTAAAACTACATCCTCAGACTTTCTCTAACTATGCTTGTTGTAAAAGGTATGAATCTTGAAGAAATGCTATCAAAGCATTTCCATTATTATATATATGTCTTTTTGGCAAGAGGAGTGTTTGGATTGCATTACCTCTGCTGGAGGGTATGGACCTATGAAGGTAAGGGAATTGTCAGTACAATTGTAAGCTGTGAGGCAGCTTGACAAGGGCAGAAAGAAAATTGTGTGAAGGTGTTTCACAGAGTATTCTAGTATTCCTGAAGAGTTCATATGTTTTCTTTAGGTCATTTCTCAGCACAAGCCTCAAGGTCTCTCTAGCAATTTTTCAAACACATACAGATCTTCTTTGCCAGACAATGAAACCAGGGCAAAAATAGATGCAGACCAAAGGGAAAAGTGAATGTGTGCAGAACCCTTTGGCTTTCCATTTCTCCCATTTACAATGGAATGAACTCAGAAACAAGGGATGAAAGAACATGAAATGAATACCAGATAAAACAATGAGAAAAGACAGATATTGATAGGAATAGTCAGGAATGCCTGCTGAAGAAAATTACTATATCCTGAAATTAATAGAAAGGTGGACGAAAAAACTAAAATTTGGGGACTGGAGGGAAAAAAAAACATAGAAACTTAGGATCATGTATGACTTGATCCATAAGCATTTTTACATACCCCGTAGTTTCTTTCATTTAATGGGGCTACATGTTGAATACTAAGGCTATGAGAAAAAAACGGTGCATTTGTAACTCTTGGATGTCTTTTCCAACTGTAATGGTTCTAGATTTTCATGTACCAATGTGTATCTCACTGGTTACGTTACTGAATCTAATTAGAGTCAGTATAACTCCCTCTTAGGGAAAAGAATATCTTCACTTGTCTAATGGGGTTTGGATGAGATTGGCCTTTTAAGTGGAGAAGCAGCATTGTTACATTGCCAATCATGCAAAACATCACATAAGGTATTTTTAACAGATTACTGATTGGCAGGGATAATATTTTTCTTTTAAATAAGTTCAGATAATTTTTTAAGTTGGGCTAATATACTTCATTTTGGTCACACTTCATTACAGTCTTTCGGTGATTCATTCCCTTACTTGAATCTCTTTATATTAATCTTGCTTGATTTTTATCCACATTTTTAGCAGCCAAACACACTAGGTTGTCTACCTAAATTAGATAGATCAGGTAGTTTTCTGTGGAATATACGATGATTTGACAACTTGTCACTTAGCTCATTGAAAAAAGTATGTTTTAATATTTTATGAATTTATGGTTTTAATACCCTTGGGTATTACTGTTAACTTTTTAGAGAATATTAATCTTTCAACATGTGATGTCTTTAAGAAGAAATAGTATTCTTATACAACACCATTTGTTGTCAAATTATAGATGAAGCTTGATAAAGAAGTAGCGTTTTTGTGTGTACTGCTTTGAAGTGAGTGAACTATTTCACGCTCTTGCTGCTATTTGGCCCCATAGCTCATGAGTCTCATAGGCTGCTCTTCCTGGGTCTGAGTTGACAGCCTTTCACATGGAGTTCGGGATAAGCCGTATCTGAGGCAGTCAAGATTTGGTCACGTTGTGGATGATAACCTTCAGAGTAAACACCTTCTGAATGCTTAAGTCAGATCTCCTTAGGATCTTGAGCTTAGGATCTTGAGTTTCCAAGGAGTAAGGCAGCCAAAACTACTCAAACCTTTTAATTTCCTCCCCTTGCACCCATTTTAATGAGCTGGTGTTTGGAAGTGTTTCTTTTCGGTTTTGTTTCATTGCCAGATGTTCATTTCATTGACAAGAATTTTTTTACATGTTTTTTCTTTATTTTACTAAGCACTACTGAATCAGTAGGATGTCATGTGTACTAATTTCCATGGTTCTCTCCAAACTCAAATAGTGATCCTAACGGATGTACATGTCATTCATTATAGTAATGTTTCTTAAGGATGTCCTGAAAGAATTGTTTTGGTGTGCCTGGCTTTGTGTTCTTTGAGAATTAGTTGAATATATGAATTATTTTAATATAGTTATATAATGTGGTGTTTATGGGAGGCACATGTTGCAAAGGAGCCTGTTTTAATTTCTTAAATTTCCAAGTTAACCATTAGATTTAAAGTTTTATTTGCTAGTCTATCTACAGGTATGTTAATATTTGGGTGTAAGAATAGGCAGATAAGATATGTTTGCAGTTAGATGTGTAAGTGTGTGTACGTAAAGCAATTATGCATGTGTGCATATATATGCTGTGCATTCCCATCTCCTGCTATCTCTCCCAGGCAGCGCAGCTCACTTGTCTCATGTAGCCGTGCAATGCAAGTGATGTCCAACAAACTGCTTGCCTAGAAAATTACTCTTCAATTGTGAATTTTTATTCTGTTGGCCTTGGCATGGCTGTTTTTGTATATAGTTTTTTTGCACATTTAGAAGACTTCTGTTCCATTTTCTACTTCATGTCTTGGGGAAAAAAATATCCTGAATATTCTATAAAAGACCATCTTTTGGCATTAGGATGCCATCTTGATTCTGAAGAGGTACATGGTAACCTTTATCCAGGAGAGTGACTGTAATTGGAAATCCACACTAAAGAAAACAACAAAAGATATATTGAGCTGAAGAGGCAGAAAGGAGAGCATTAAGACAGCATTATATGGTTAAGTGTAAGGGCCTCTCTGACTCTCTGTAAGTTACTCTAGTAGACAAAGACTTTAGTGACCTCGTAGAGGTGCTATCCAAACACTGTTATCCAAGCTGTTTGGTCTTCAGAAATAAAGAAATTATGAGAGTGAATTTTCGAGACCTTATTTCTCCCCCCAAAACTGCCCCTTACAAAACACCCCCCCCAAAAACTTGATAATACTGCATGTGTTTGTATGTAATCTTCTGCATTATGACATTTCCTACTTGAGAAATTGCACCTTATATGTCTTTGTAACATTTGAGATAGCAAAATTAGATGCGAATTATGTGATTTGTTCTCTTAAAATCTTTAATTTGTCACAAATTATTTATGTACAAGGAGATTATTTGTTGTTTCTGTAGAAGTCTTCCAAGTGCAGGCCATCAGTTTGCTTACAGATGTTTCGATTCTTCTTTTCTTTTCTGGTCCATCAGCCAAACACTATTATTTCTGGCATTTCTGGAGCTGCAGGCACCAGCATAAATCTATGTCTTGACATCAAGGATTTTTGCAGACTAAAATTAACGCTTTCATCTGTGATCTTTCTGGATTTGTCTCGTTTTTCATGTCCCACAGAGATGAGACCCCTGGTAGCTTCTGCACCACAGAGACATGTGGCCTTGGGTCACATTTTGGGTCATATCTTGCAAGAAATCGAAAGAGCCTATGCGTTTGTGGAATTTTTTCTTTTGTGTTGGTTCAAATCTATCCTTGCCCTTCTTCTGGGCGGAGGGGGTTGCTTTTTATTTTGGGTCAAAGCATGGCTTGTCTTCCCTGCTTCATTACACTCTTGAGAATGCCAGGTGTGAAAAGCTCTATTTTTTGCCGCGCAGATCAAGTGTGTCTGGTTTCTTGGGGCCTATTTTTACACATTTCTTCATTCTGTGACTAGGAAAAGCTGTGAAGAGAACAAAGAGACTGAGAAGTGAGAAAAAACTGCTATGATATTATTGCAGGAAAATATAGGGAAGGATGTATCTGTGAGACTCCATTTTTTGAGAGTGTATGGTATTAAAACGAAAGGCAGGAAATGATATTAAAAAAAGTGGAATAATATATTTTGCTAGTTGCATTTCATCTGCTAAATGATTGTTTTCAGCTAATTTTATGAAAGATATTTTAGGTCTTTGAAGGAAGGACTCTGAAGTACTAGTGGCTGAGGAATTTATTCCTTTGTCCACCCATATTCCAGGACATTGTATGTTCAATATTCAGTATTCAGCAATTACCTGAATTGACTCAGAAAGTAAACCCAGTGCTCCCAGGTCCTAACAGTGTCAAATCCTGGTCTGTAGGAACCTGGGCAGGAGGGAACCGCTCTGTTCCCTTGAGCAGAAACCGACAAGGGAGGGGACCCTGCTACCCCGGTGCTGATTGAGAATCACTTGAGGATGACTTTGCAGACCTTTGCAGTATCACAACCAGTGGTTCCTGAGCAAGGATAAATGTCTGCAATTAAGCAAACTGTATTTTTTCATTCCCTGTAGGTCCTCCTAAGTCTCTGGACACTCTTTTTCATCCCTAAACACTCTCATGCTGGTTCATATCCAGCAATGTGGTTGGGTACCTAAGGCAGTGCTTTATATCTTTATATGCATCTGAGCTTGGTGCTGGCTTTTTTTTTTTTTTTATTTTTTTTATTTTTTTTTTGTCTTTAAAAAGCAAACCCAGATGTATTGCATATGTGCTAGAGCCAACCAAACTGGGAAAACAGTTAAGCAATTTAAGTGGGAAACCATTTAAACTGAAAGGCAGCAAGCTGTGGCTAGTGTGGGATTGCACTGAAGTATTGGAAGCCCCAAGGCAAGCAGGCTATGTGAGCTTAGCGTGGTGCCAACCAAAAGCCCCTGTGGTGCTGGTCATGCCACAGTAGGTGAAGCAGTTGTGTGAGATGGCTGTAAATTCACAAAGCAATACATGGGTATCCACGCCGAGCGAGTCCTGTCGCATCTTATCTCGCATGTGGCCGTGTTGCAGCTGCTGGCAGATGCCACGGCCCTGTTTTATAATAGCATTGGGCTGCTAGATTAATAGTTTAACCTGAGTCCCAGGAAAGATTACATTAGGTCAAATAACAAAGTACAAGCGGTTGTAATATATGTTGATTGGATCCATGAACTTGCATGATTTAGAAGTTCTGCAACATTTGTTTTGGAGTTTAGGGACTAAAAATAGCCAAAGGCAATCCTGAGAGTCTGTTGACATTCTTGCTTTCTAATCTGTGCTTAGGACAGATTTATTTTTCTTTTTGACCCATTGATCAAGTATTAACAATGTTTATTTAGAAGTTTGAGTAGATCAGCAGAGGAGCAGTGTTGCTGGTGTGAAATTGTTAAGAAGGGAGAAAGAAAATGCAAGAACTGATCTAACATTATTTCAGCTAAATGAAAGGAAACATGTATTAGCTGAATTCCTAATACAGAAAATGATTTGGACTTTCTAAAACAGGACTGTATTTTTCTCCATATAGTAAATAATGCAGTAATCTTTTCTTTTCTGAAATTCACCTGAAAAAAATGACAACGTAATATAGGCTTCTAAAGATGTATATTTGGACTTTAAGTTATGTACTTATATGTAAATATTATAGAATGAGGGCAGTGCTATTCTGAAAATGTCTATAATCTATGAGTCAAAATAGAATGTAAGAAAAAAATCTTTTTCTTAAGAACCTCAAAATGAGGGAAAAAAAATTTCTCACTTTACAAAAAAGTAAGATTCATTCACATCAAAATCCATTCCAATAACTTCACCAGTGTAGTATTTACTAAGCTGCTTCCTGATTCTGCTTGACCTCAGTGTGTGTGTTAAGTCTAAAATCCATTGAAATCAGCATTAACTTCTTTTGGTCAGCTTTGGTGGTATGGAAGGCTGCAGAAGGATCTGCCCATGCTTCTTTATTGCTAAAACCAATGCTTGGAGCCTATCTCCAAAGTGGGTAGAGGCTTCTGTGCCTGTGTCTGCCTTGAGGACTCCCTCTCCTGGCAAAGGAGAGCCAGTGGAAATTCCAGGGGAGCACCACTGCTTCCCATCCTTTGCAAAGCACGAGCTGTCAGCCTGGCTAGCTGGGGGGTTATTACTGACCTTAGCAAGTACCTTGCAAAAGAGATTTACTCTTTTGAGGAGATTTACTCTTTTGCAGGAATTTCATGCAGTTAAGCCAAATTGATATATTTGGCATATGTTACCCAGAGATTTGGAGGGACTAGTACAGAATAAGAGCTTTTATTTTTTTATTTATTTATATTGAGAAAAAAAAAAGGAATTACCCAAAAGACAATTTTTTGTGTCTTCTCCTTTTGAAATATAGTTCCTCATTGGTGAAAATAAATGGAACTTAAAAGAAAAAAAACACATTTTATTTTTAAGATCTATAATGTTGAATACAATTTCTAAGAACAGTATCTATGTGTTATGTGATGAACCAGTTGCTATGGCAGCAGCTCTTTGTTTTGAGCACGGTAAAATAGCATCCTGTAGGCTGCCAATGACCAGTGTTCATATTGTAGGTACTCCAGAATTTATGTGCCTCTTGTACTTTGCCTTTTGCTAGAAGATCCTGTTTTCCTGTTTCTGTTTTCCACCAATGGCTGTGTCTAAACAATCATCACTTGCAGGTTACTCTGTGTCAGCTGAAGAATAAGATGAATAAGTTGAACTGACGAGAGGAATTTTATGGTATCTTCAGTTCTGGTATGGAAGTGACAAAGTGACAAATTGTGTCCTGTATAACAGATGTGTAAATCCTGCCTGGATGCCACCCTGTGCCACATGCTCTGGGTGTCCCTGGTTGAGCAGGGGGGTTGGACTAGATGATCTCTAGAGGTCCCTTCCAACCTCAACCATTCTGGGATTCTGTGAAATCTGTGCAAGATCCACAGAATTTACTTTAGATTTAGGCTAGTGCCTTATCTTATGGTGTGCTTCTATTTTTACTTGAAAAGGAAAAAAAAAGGTAAAATCTATTAAGTCCATTTCTGACAACTAAAGGACGGTCTTATGCAATCTTATAAATATTTGTGTTCAGTAGTGTAGTCGGTGAAAATCTGCTTGCCCTTTGACTTGCAGCTTCCTTGTACACGAAAAAAAAGGAATAAATAGGGAGTATTGCCGTTCAAAGCATTAGATTCCTCATTTAGTTATATTTGCTGTTTGATAAAGAGAAGTTTTTAACATATAAAGATGAAACTAATGTAGATCTGAAGTACAAATGTTTGTATCAATCCAGGGCTATATGCAATTTAAAAACTAAAATTATTTGATAATACTGCGTTTATGTGCAATAGCAGATATGCTGCTTTCTTGAACAGTAAATTACAGTGACATTAACTTTGAATCTAGCTCTTATAAATTACACCAACATATGGTTGAGACACTTTCTTACCATCTCTAACACAGCAGGCTCTAATTTTAGTATGTCCTTACTTGGTTCCAGCTGAATTCTTTCATAATACACTTTTTTAAAAAAAAAAAAAAAAGATTTTTTTTTTATTTGCCTTATTTTAATAACCATGCTTGAGTCCCCTAAGCTTGGGGAACCAAGCAATAAACAGTAAAAAAAAGAGCCATTAAAATATATGTTTTAGGGGGTTAGATTCTCTGTTCTTCTTGAATCGCTTCCAGGAGACAAGGAGAAGTCAATCCAGCATGTGTGTGCATCTCAGATCTCTGGCATCTTTCCTCTCTTTTCTCTTGATAAGGACACCTAAAATCTGGCTTTGGGAATGCCGGAGTTGCCTCTGCTGTGTGAGAGGCCAGGTGAACAGGACACGGTGATAGCAGGTGGCACTGGTGTGGTTTCAAGTCCTTTGAGCATCGATGTTGAAATAAGGCATGTTGCTTAAGTCATATGTAAGTCCTTGTCACTGGAGATCAGTGTTTTACTGGCTGCTCTTGTGAGAGGAGATATTTAAAGGGGCTAAATGTGCGGTTGCAGAATTTGTTTCATGGGACTAGTGTATGCAAATGGTCATTGAGAAATCACCAAATGAATAACAGTTTGTGATTTAACTTAGAAAGTTCTTCAGATGTAAAATTACAAGAAAGGAGGTTTAGTCAGTACGCTTCAAACGGATACTCTTTCATCGTTTTTGTTTTATGATAGAACTGTTGAATTTATCTGCATCTCATAAACTATAGGGTGTCCTTTTCAAACGGCTCTCATAGTTATGTGTGAGATGGTGTTTTATGGGCTGCTGTCTCCTGTGATGACAGGATGTGAATAGATGTCTCTAAGACAAAATATTCTAGACTGGTTAGTTAAACTCCTTTATCATTAGACAAAGAATATTTTCTGTGCAGCTGAATATCTTTTAATTGCACAAAACCGAGCATACATATTCAAGAGTTATACATGAATAAAATAAAGCCATTAGGGCCCACCTTTTTTTTTTTTCTTCTACAGACATGTAAATAAGTAATTCCAATGTATTCAGTGGAATTAGCATTGAACCAAAACCATCTTGAAGTCAAAATCAGGTCTATATGTTTAATAATACTTAAGATTTTCTCTTTGAACACATTATATAGATTTGAGATAAGATTATTAGTTTATATATGAAAAGAGATGCCACCTCTGAAATATTTGGCAAAGTACTTGAAGATACGTGTGTGTGTGTGTGTGTGTATATATATATATATGGGTTTTTTTTTTTTTTTTTGGTGTGTTGAATCAACAGTAAAAGCACAAGAGATCTGATCATTCAATTTAAATGAATAATCAGTTCTATTAAGGCTCCTCAGTGTGTGTGTACAGTGTACTAATGTTATTAAAATAATAACTGTCTGTGTTAGTGGTACTCAATACCAAATAGCTATCGCGCACCAAGTGATACTGCAGAGCATCTAAGATAGTGACTATAACTGAAAATCAGTGAAAGGAAAATACAATTTGGCTGGAGGAAAATGAGCTCTTAGTGTGGTGTCTTGTGCAAGTAGTGCTTCCAAACAAGTAAAAAGCATGTGAAGTACACCCTGCAATGCTAGCTAAATTCTTACTCAACTGGTATTTTGTCTTAAATTACAGTTGGGGCTTGTTGTGGATCTGATTTCTTTTTTTATCAACTGGATATTCTTTCTCATCATACTTGGAACATTTTCCTTTTCGGATTTTTTTTTCTTAGGGTTTTTAACACTAATATACATGCCTGGAAGGAATGCAAGAATATATGGCCTTAGTAGAACTTTTTGTCACCCAAAGTGAGGCACAGTTGTGTTTGTGTTCATTGTTTTACACTTCTTCACTTTACAGTTATGACAAGAATGTTTTATATTGTCATTTGGCATTATGTAATATAATGAGATCAGGTCTAGGGCTGTTGATAAACTTTAGAGTTCAACTAGTTGTCAATACAAATAACTAGTTAGTTAAAATTTTGGCTTTTTTTTTTTATTTGCCTGAGAACATCCTGTCTGAAATAGAAATATCAGTTCCCATTGAACAGTTCTATTGCTGTGTATAATCTATGGGGAAAAATAGCACTGCATAAATACAAACAATTTAACAATTGTCCTTAAAAACAGAAAGCTTAAAGCTATCAAATTATGATAAGGAAAATTAATGCATGTAGTTTGCAACCTCTTGAGCATGCATAGGAGATAACGAATTCAGATTCATTGAAATATTTCATATTCAGTTTATGTAGATTTCATGGAAGGTTTGTCCAGAGTAATTTGTATAAACTTGCAAATCTTTATGTGTTCCTCTACTGTTTGTATTAGCTCATTCCCGAAGTAATGTATACCTTTTAAACAGCTTACTGAAGCCATTAGTTTTCCATTGTAATTTACAAATTAATTTATTGTTTCTGATTTAAATGTTTCGTCTTACATATGCTTGCAGAGACATAATAAAGTAACTTTGATAAATCATGATTTAAGGTGATCCTGGTGAATCTATTACTATTAAAGACAGGAACAACCATACCTTCTGCCCTTGCTGGAGTTTCGTAACTTTGGGTTTGTTTTTGTGCTCATTTATTGGATGTATGAGGTTCTGTAGTCAGGAAAACAAAGTGCAGGTGACAGTGCTGCAGGAAGCAGCTTTTGGAAAAGATTTTTGGAAGGGCACAGGGTCACATTTTCTCATGCATGTGCCCAAGGACCCACCTTTACTGACTACGTGGGGCAGGAGGACCTGCTTGAATACAGGTGTCTCTGGGAGCTGGTGCCTTTTTGGAAGGTGGGCACAGGTCAGTGCCTTGCAGCAATGGGCCAGTTTGCAGGTTAAGTTGCCTGAAAGGCGGGTGGCCACCAAGGGGCTTGGCATGGCTTGCCCTGCTCCTGCCTGGGGACGTGGAGGAGCGGCAGGAGCCCAGAGCAGCTTGTGAATGAGCCTCTGCGCTCTTAATTACTCTTGGCTGATTTGCATGCGCTTCTGAGCTACTTAAGCACTGCTGAATAATGCATGAGGAGATATAAGTGGATGTTCCTCGCCTGAGTGGGCTGCAGATGAAAAGTGTCAGCTCCTTTGCAGCATTAATGTGTATTTCTTTTCTCAGGTTAAAGCTGTAGAGAACGCAGATAGGCTTTTTTTGGATAACTCCTACAAATGCCAAAATATTAGCAACGTTTGCTTTTTCTCTTCTTTTCTGTTTGAATACCTGTTATTACAGTGAAAGATGTCTGTCGCAGATTTTCAATTAGGAGTATGTTTGCCTTAGGACTCTTCTTCAAGATTTCAGCGCTGCACTGCTGTACCTGTTTCTTAAGCTTCCTGAAAACTGACAGAAACAGGCATGTCTTTATATTTCTGCCACTGAGGTTGATTATTTTTGCCTCCTTAAACACAGTACTTCTCCTAGATTCCTTCTTGCATCTCCTCTTGTTTTTAGCATGTCTCAAAGGGATAATCTGGGTGTGCTTTTCCTTCTGAGCCACCTTGATGAGCACTGAAATATGCCATTTTTGTTTATAGTATGTTCAGTGTGCACTATAGGTTAAACATAATGGATGCTGTAATAATTGAAGTAACGCTTAAAAACCACCTGTGATTCACTTAGCCGAAAACTTCTCAGAATTTTTACCATTTTAATTTACTAAGAGGCATTTGAGTGTCTTAACATACACTTGTGTCTCTCCCTGAAGTAAGCAGAAAACATCAGGATCTCCATCGTGTTCAGAATCTAATTAGACAACCTCCCTTTCTATTCCAGAATGCTAGAAAATTAAAGCATAATCATTAGTACACTTGTTTGCTTGAGATTAGCCTTTTATCTGTGTGGCATCTATGCCAGATTATATCAAAACTGTTAAATTTAGGTAATAGGCCATTCCAAAAAAAGTATTTGGAATGGGATGGTCAAACATGAACTGTGAAGACTTCCAGGGATGTGTCTGTGGGCTGACATAAATTGCACAGTAGTCTCAAATATTTTGAAATGTTTGGTACACGAGTCCTGTAGGAGTGTACTTATAAAGGACTACATGAAATATGGAATCATTGCTACTAAACAAAACAGCCTCATAAAAAACAGATCTCGCAGACTCCTCAAATGTAACAGAATCACCTGGCATCCAAAGATGAATCCTAGATGAACATATTCGAAAATAATACTTTTAAACTAAACTTGGTAAGAGACAGAAACATTGTCAAGTTGTTGAGGTTGCCTAGTGAATATAGCATACAGTTGTAGAAATGTTTTAAGCAGAAATATATAGCTGAATAACTATGATAACACAGTTCTATAAATATTCCTGTATCTTGTAGATGTTGTATGGTGTTTGCTGTAGAAATTTTGAAAATTGCAGTGAAAAGATCTGTGTAAATGCAGGTTCTTAAGAGTGCTAATGCTTTAGTAGTGTCAGAGTGTATGATATGAGTTCTCAAAATATAGAATACTAGAGGTAAAAAAACACTGTTAAGAGAAAAATGTATTTTGAGGAGATGAGACTTCAATTTGAAATAATTACAAAACACTATGAAAGCAATTTTCCAGGCAGATAAAATTATCTCTTTGTGACAGCAATGAAGACAAAATCTGATTCCAGAGGGTGGGATTTATTTGTATGTTGTTCCCCACTACAGAAAGTGGGTCCTGGCTGTCAAAACACTCAGTTAAAGCAGTCTCTCTCATTGTTCCAGTTGTACCATTAAGTTACTACTGCCTTTGGAAACCCTATATCATCTTCCTCTCTAATCCTTAATCACTCTGAGCACTACTTATTATCATTTTCATTACCTTTATCATTAATTCATTTTCATTACCTTGTTTCATCTGTAAAATGACTGGAACAGCTGGCTAGAGAAAGCTTACTTTGCTCCCCATCTCTTTAATGTTTATTTTGCCCATTTCTCCATCTTTGAAGTCGTACCATGACAAGAGCTTCATTTCTGCTTCATTTGAATTTCTGCTTCGAATTTCCCCTTAAAATCAAATTCTGACATCTAACTTTTCAATATTGCCTTCATTCCTTGCCCTTAAAGGATCCTGCTTCCCATATCCAAGTAGAAGTCCCAGGAATCTGTTGCTGGCAGGTAAGGGATAAACCGTGGTAATTTATCTGTTTGGGGGTAGTGGTAGAAAACTACAGCTTGAGGCCTGATTTTGCTGCTCTTATTCTTGGTGAAGCAAAATCAACAACATAGAAAACTATTTTAGGAGCCTAGCAGCTCATGGGGAAAACTGACAAACCCATATGCTGTTGTCCTGAGCCTTCAAATTGTCCATAATAGTGCAGATCTTTATCCAGCATGTTGGATCAGAATTACTTTGAAGTTCACATTGGTGTATAAATACCCTGATTTGGGCTTTGGCACATGGAGGGAAGAGGGGGGGAAAAGAAGAGGAAGTATTTTTACTGTAAAATGCTATTCATTGTGGCTAGGGTAATCTGTCCTAAGCATGTTTTACATTGCATTAATGGAATTATATATGTAAATTACATTGCATGTTAAATGTTGTATTATCTCCATATCTCAAAGCAGAAAGCTGAGGAAGATTATTTAATTAGAATGCAATGCTTCATCTGCCACAGAAAAGGGCTCCACTTAGACCACCTAGATGTGATTTACCACCGTCAAGAAGCTCGGAAGAGCTTAATTCCCTTGTACTTTGTTTCCAGGAAGAGAGTATCATAAGTGAAGGCAACCGTTGATTAATAGCAAGATAAGCAACACACAGCCTTTGGGTGGAGGTGCTTTTTGCAGTAATTGTTGCATTACTTACATTTCTAGGTCATAGAAAGGTTGTGCTAGGTGGGCAAAGCCTTACTCATTCAGGTCCTGATGTGAACAGCTTGACTTAATTCCAAGCAATCTTGTACATGAAGACCAGTGAATGCTTCTGCAAAAAAATTTAAGCAATTGTGGAAATATATTTAGACTAACAAATTTAATTTAAGAATGATGTTACTGCAAGGAATGCTGTGATATTTATACTGTTAAGGAAAAATCATGCCGTTCTGCACCTGATCTCACAGTCTTACAAATGAGGTTTCAGGAAGGATTCTGCATGTGGATAGCTTAATCCATGTGGTCCTGCCTACCTTTTTGTTGGCAAAGACAGTAGGGGTGCAGCAGCAAAAGGGGAGCTTTTGCTTAGAAAAACAGCATAAAAATAAATGGCTGATGGTATGAATTGAATTAGCATTTTTTTAAGTAAGATGTCAGAGCGGTAGATCTAAAGACTAATACATATTAAGATTTCTTAAACCTTCTGACAGCAGATTAACATGTACATTACAAGAAATAGGACAGTCTGCCTTGGAGAACTCAGTATATCTATCTTCCATCTACTATTGAGAGTCACACGTTTAATACTGATAAACTTTGTTTTTCATGAGGACGTTAAAACACATTTGATTTTATATTTTAGATATATAGTAATTAGAAGATTTATATAAATGTTTTGCTGAATATATATATTTCTCTACAAATATCTGTGAGGATCGTAAAGAATTTATATTTTAAATATAATCATACTGATATATTACTTTTTGTTAGTACGTTGATGTTTTAGTGTAGTTTACAATTAATTACGAATTTCATCTAGCAATCTAAGCCAGATTTTTTTCCAAAGTCTAAAAGAAGCAGCTGCTTATCATTCAGTGAAAACAAACAGGATTTGGGCTTAAAGGTTCTTTTGAACATCCCAGCTTTGGAATTTAATTGGGACAGCGGCCGCGGTGCGTTCGGGGGTCTGGGAGGTGTCTGCACGGAGCCGTGCAGAACGCCGGTGCCTCGGCAGAGCGGGAGCACGCTTGCAGAAATTGTGAACTCAATCTTGCAATATTCATTAATGTGAAATGATTATCAAACAACAGTTCAGACAGGGAAGACAAGCATAAACGTAACGTGCTCTTGCTGTGTGCATGCGTGCAGCATGCCCACTTGTCTGTGGACATGTATATGTGCATGGGTACGTGTATATCCATTTTCTGTGATGAGGTGGGTGAAAGAAAGAAGCCAAATCAGTGTAATTAAGTACTCAAAAAAAATAAATGTTTTATCTGATAGTAAATAAATAGTAACAAATAAAGCAAAGCCATATTATCTTAGATTTTGCTGTCCTTCATATGGACAGAAGTATAAAGGAGAAATAGAGCATGCACTTTACACTAGTGTTAGTTTGGTTGTATTTTGGATGTACTTTTTTGTTCCTTCACTCTACTTCATTGCTTCGTGGATCTGAACTTCAGAAAAAGGTGTGACCAGTTGTTTGATGCTGAATCAAGGAACATTTTCAGAATCTGAATGTGCTTTCCAGCACCAATACTGGTTTATTTAAAACCTGAATAAACTATATGGAAAAAGTCGTGATTTAGTTTCTGGTAGATTGACACAAGGAACAATGCTTGATAATTACAGTGGTAGTAGCATTGGTAGTTTTTAAGTTTGCCTAAATAGTGATTTGGCTAAATAGTTTGTCTAACTAATTGGTGCCTAAATTAGAAGTTTCCAGTAAATATTTATTTAGGAAGAGAGTTTCATTTCAATGAAAACAAAATTTTTATGAAAAAAATTGAGTATTGATGAACTTCTAAAATAGTCAGCAGTGGCTTTCTGTTCTGTGTCTAGTATAGCAAGTTCTGTGCCTGGGAAATTGATAGTTAATCTCCTTTTATTCTTTGCTCATGTTTCCACTTACATTTTGCCTACTCAAATGCTTTTTATCTTACTTTAACCAAAATGGTGGTGTGTTTTGCCATAATATGAATGTTTTGAGCTTGAGCTGCTGCTTTTTTTTTTTTTAACTAAAATATAAGAACTTTTTGATACAGCTTCACAAGTTTTAGCTTTTCTTCATTTAAAGTTCCACTGTTGTGATTTCAGAGATTTTTTTTCAGTCAAGCTGTGGTGTATAACTAGGATTACAGGTTGTCAGAATCTAAATTGTGCTGCGTTTTCTACCATGGTTACAGCTTTGTAATGAAATGTATGGATGTAGCATGTTCTGTTTTTATTAAAAGTTGGAAATTGTCTTGAGAACTGCTTAATTTTATGACATTTTCTGTTCTTGTCAGAATCTGCCATGACAATTGCTTAACAAGGGATTTTGAAACCTCTCGAGTTCCTAAGTCTTTTTCATCTTTATCTGATAAAATGCTTGTAAACACACAATACATCTTACATCTCTTAAAAAAGAGAGGGAATGAAAAAGAAAAAAAAAAGAACTTATTCGACTGATTTCATTCTTAAGAGTACAAATGCAACTGAAGAGAAGCTTTTTTCCGGTGTATTTTTGGGACATATACTTTTAAAGAGAAAATATACACAGATATGTAGAAAAACTACTAGTCTCACTTCTTATAATTCTTGTCTCTTTAGCAGCTGTGACCTGATGCAGATTCAGGTGACTGTTGAGCAGTTCCTCAGGCCCGGTAGCAATGTCAATCCTTCCTATTTTAGGAGGTTCAGATAGAGTGAAAGTGAGACTAAACTAGCCCCATAATCCAGTGCCCCTTCACTGGTGGAATAAAAAGTCCCACTGGGGCAATCTAATAAATTAGAGCAGTTGTGAGGTAGCCACCGAACGAAGGAGCACAGAACTTGCCTACAGGGAGTTGTTCAGTTCTTTTCATTGTTGCTCATAGGACAAAAACTGTAATAAATTAAATAATGTGAAACTCTCAGGAGTTAGGGAGGACATAGCTTTATAGCTAATAATTTGAGCAATTTGGAGCACTAAAACGAGCTAATCACAAATCCTACTGAATTATTGAAGGCAAGCGACAAGTTTCCAGTAACCGCTTCAAAGCTGTTAGTTGCCTTCTGTGTTTTCAGAGGCTTCTTATTATGAATAGGAAGGTTAGACCAGGACACATCTTTTGATATCATCTGACATTATACAGTGCACCCATCACATTGCATCATCATTAAAATAAATGCTATTCCGATCATTTCTTTTCCTACCATAAAAGCATAACAACAAAAAAATGAAATTGTGCTTGAGAACAAATGCATTCCTACCAGTTGTCTTTCCAAATTCAGTTTCAAAAACCAGGCAAAACTGAGATGGAAAAAAATCATCTTTGCTGAAACAGCAATTCTAGTAAGCATTTGCCAAGGTTCAAAGTTTTTCCCTTTTTGACTTGCCAAATTTTTTATTTTTAAAATATTTAACTGCAGAAATTAGCTTTGGTGAAGATCCGGTGTAGTACAACCGCTGGTGAATATTGTCTTTCAAGTGTACTGTCTTCCTGTAGCATTTCTTGTGAATGCATGCATCTAGTCTAGCTTCCCTTTATCTCAGGCATTTCCATTTTCCCTTGAATTTTTTTTTCCCTCCCATTTTAATGCTTCTCATTGTCAAAGTTATATTTTGATGCCATGAGAAAACATACTATTTTAGCTAATTAAAAAAAAAAAAGAAAAAGAAAAAGAAAAAAAACCCTTGACTCTTGATAGTCCTTTTAAATTTGAATGGAAACAATCAGATCAACACCAATGCTCTTGCATGGTTGTGGTAAGTCAGATTTGTAGCATGAGGTCTGCTTATACGGCTTGCTTTGCCATGCTTTTGGTGGCACCCTACTATGTTGTATAATTTGCTCGCTTTGCATTTGCTGTTGTGGTGTCCGAAAGGAATTTCAGCAGTGACTTGCACAGCAAGACAGCTTCAGTAAATTATTTAGGATAGATATAGTCACTTTGGTGTGACTGAATAATTAAAAAACCCTTTTAAGGGAAAGGTAGCTCCACAGAGACCTTAGTTACAATATTGTGAGGGACCACTTGAGATCCAGCAGCTTTGACTGGTGATTCCAAGGCTGTGGCAGTAGAAGATTGTCTTGAGCTGGTTGTTGGCTCCTTGAATGGTAGGATCTATATTCAACATTTGACATGAAACTGCATTCTGAGTTGCAAAGCAGAGTATAGAGACCCCTGGTTTAGATAAAACTCAGAAATCGGTCTCTCTTTTTTTAAGCAGTGATTTTAAAAAAGAAAGTCATACAGGGCTACGTTTCTGGGAATGAGATTCGCCCAAAAACGAATAAAATATTGCAGATATGATATTTCTGTATTTCTAGGTGATTATATTTGCCAGCTGTCTACTGTGATCCTCCAGTTTGTGCAGATGCAAACTGAATGGCCTTAATTGCTTTGCTACAGCCTTGCAAGTTCAGCTCTAAGTTATCACTGCAAGTTCAGGCTGTTAAAGCATTACCTCTCTCAGGCTGTTGTGTGAAATGCTCTGTCTGAATGCACATGCATGTGCACATATAAACAGTTAGGGGAAAAAAAAAAAAGACTCTGGCTAGTATTCTGTCACCCGTATACATAGCTCAATTAAATCACTAGGAGGCCCAACATAAATTATGACATTAGCTTTAGATTTAAAAAATGCTTTATTTAGATACCCACGCAGAGAAAGGTATTGCTTAAGGATATAGAGTTAATTTATATCCTTAAGAAAACAAAGTGATTACTTTGAGACACAAAATTATCTGATCTCAGCTTTTCAAAGATAAATGACTAGATACAATTAGATGGGCAAAAATATTGTTTTTCTGGGATTTTTTCTTGATTTTGTTTTTAGTGTAGATCAAGATACTTTCAGGAAAAAGATAGAAGCAGACTTTTTTCTCTGCATTATAATTTAATCAAGCATTTTCTGTCCAGTCCTTGAACATGAAGCCTAGTTGTTTAGACAAGCAACCTTTTAAGTACCAGTGAAGAAGAGTGAAGCATTTTGAATAATGAAGGATGATTTTTAATGTATCAGTACAATGCAATGATATTTTAAATAGTAATATAACTGTAAATCTAATCCATTAGTCAGTTATTCCAAAATTTGATGATGATAATCCTGTTAAATGAGATTTTTAAATGAGACAAAATATTGAGTGCTTGAGACACTTAGTGTCCAATTCTAAAAAGGTGTTTTTTTATTAACTGAAGAGAATTGTTCACTCAAATCCAGTTGAGCTGTCTGGGAGCTGGCTGGCAGCGTGAAATGCACCGTGACCCCTTTGAATCCTTTCAGTAAATGATCATACCTCATGTTACATGTACAAGAGCTATGGATCTCTCTTTTCTCTCACTCCTTTCCTACGAGCAGTGCTCTTTTACTGTGAATAGCAGCTCTGTAGCCGTCCCTGAGCCTCCCCCATACGGCTGGGCCACCCAAATTGCAGCTATGTGGGGACTGGTTAAACTGCTTATTCTAGATGAGTCAGATGTGACGTGGGGACTGGTTAAACTGCTTATTCTAGATGAGTCAGATGTGACTAAGGTCATTAGAAAGGTAGATCTTTATGGGCACTCGATGTCCAAGTGCCTAAAAAGGTGGTACTTAGGATATTTTTTTGAACTGGTTGTATGCCTGTGTTCCATTGAGAGATATATATATTTATTTATTTTAGAACCCAACAAAATGTAACTATCAAATCTGCTTGGTGGTAAATTCACCATCACTTAGCAGCAGTCCGCCTGTGTCCTGTCCCTTCTCGCTATCTGGAGTAACCACAGGACGTACCTACAAACCATGTAGAGGCTTCTCAGGTAGTTGTGCATGGGATGCTTGGTTTAAGTTTGCAAACGGTGTGTCTGTGGCTTGCTAGCTCTGGCTCAGTGCTTGCCTGGCCAGACGCCATAAAACGCTCGGGTGAACGTTGATCCTGCGTGTGGCCTACACGGACTGCCGTGAAAACTGCTGCCTTGGGTCGCCCTGCTCTTGGCATGAATATGTCTCTGAAATATGGTCTTGCAAGGAAATTAGCAATCTTGTGTCCTCGTAAGCTCTCTGTGTGCTGATAGCCATCAGCCTCAAGCTAGTGGTTGCTATGCTGTTTATGCTTTTTATGAATATACTATAATTTGAAAAGTTACTAAAGGCAGCACAGCTTGCCCTTGTGAGAGCTCAAGAATTCTGCACTTGCTTCTGTTTGTTTCACTTTTCCTGTCTACTTTTCCAGATATTTTTATACAATCTAGAACTGTTATCTAAATTTTATCTTTTATTAATTCTTAGATTCCAGATTAATCACTGCAGTCGTGTTTCACAATCTCATTACTATGTTTCATTCATGAGCAGGCATCTCTAAAAACGATGATGAAGTTCTGTGCCATCTGATGTCTGCAACTGCCTCCACTTACTGACCTTTTATGCTCCAGAACCTGTTCCTTGCTGCAAATCCACTCTCTAGACCTTATATTCTCTGCATTTTTTTTCCATTTATGTTTTTTTTTCTTTACAGAGCGTCTATCAGTGAAGATTTGTTTCTCATCTGGGATTAACTGTTGTTTGCTAGGGACTTTATTTATTTATTTCCTGTTTCTTCTGTCACTAACTCCAGTTGTCACTCATAGTAGGTAGGTATTGAATATGTGGAATAGTGACAGATGCAAAGCAATAATGTTTTAAAAGACAAAAAACAAATCAACCACATGACTTTAGCAAGGTGATAGCATCTTTTCCATTAAGGAGAGTGACAGAGTAGCTAAGAAGAATCATTTGCATTCACGTCCAAACTTTATCACAGCCATAATGGTGCACAGGAGCCATAGCTTGACAGTATAGCCATATAAAGATTACAGATGGTTAAAATCAAGTGGTAAGGCTTAATTAATAAGATCATATAATGAAATCTGCACCGAGACAGAGGAAAGACTGTGATAAAGACCAATAATCTTTCATCTGTAATATTTTATCACTGCCAATACATATTTCAAGAAAAGGCTATTCCTCACAGTTAGCGAATAGAAATTTTCATCTAGTGGCTTGAAAAGAAACTGAATCCTTAAATACTAAGTGTCTCAACTGCTCAAGCAGAAAATGCAAACATAAACCCTGTTTATCCTTTTAGATAATGAGACACTGGAGCATTCATTGAAAGTTATGATTTTTATCTCAGCTGTCGGAGTACTGATGATGATTGAGTTATGGAAGACATCCTGGGTTGTTGTGCTGCTGTGGTCTTTCTCTGGAAAGCGTGTTTCACGGAGATTTCAGCACCAGTTGCGAAAACGCTCTTTGCTTTTGTTCCCCAGGTTATTCCTTTTCCTTCATACATGAGGCAGAAGGGGAAAAAAATATTTTCCTTCATTTTAAGTCTAGGTTGCCCAAGAATACCAAGACAGCATTAGAGATATAGATAAACTGCACTGCACCGTACTTGTTTCCTATTAAAATGTGACTTGTGAATGTGAGGAGCTTACCTGACTGCTGTGAATTAGGACTGTCTTCTATTTGCTCCTTCCAGTATTATGCTTATGAAAATTGGGGAGCTCTGGTTCTTCAAAAAATTAGTAGAGGAAGAGCGGGAAGTTTTTTATACCTTCTTTCTTACTTTTGAGCACTTTTTGTGCTTTTCTGGTCTTCCAGTTATCCCTTCTTATTGCTCAGTTATAGTCCTCTGTCTTGCATCATTCAAATGTTCCTTTACTTCTTGAGTAAAGAAGGCCCCTTAAAAGCTATAGAAGATATCACCTTTATTGAGACAGCAGTTTAGTCAGCTGTGTCCTTCTCATTTATTCATTCCTTAACAGAACAGGAGACTAAGACCTGTATGTTTTCCAAGGTAAGTCAGTGTCAAAACTGACTCTTTGAATGGTCTAGGATTTTATTCAGAGCATTTACTTTCTATAATCTTTCCTGCATAAATTCAATGTGGCTTTATAAATCTTTGTGTAAAACTCATGTCTGGTGTTCATAATCTGCTCTACCACATGAGAATTGTAAGGAGTAGATAGGAATTGCTTATCACCTTACTCTTCCACAAGGGTGTTCAGCACCTAGTGTTTGTAAAGACAAGCTATTTATTAATCGTGGTGCTTGTATCTGCAATTATGCTCTTAAATATATGAATACAATCTTCACTGACTTAATTTGGATGTATTTATGTAGATGAGGAGAAGCTGGATCCTAGATGTCAAGTGCCTGATCCTTCCTCTGAAGAAGCTACTTGTGGATACATAAGTAGTTCCACAGGTTAATAAATAATACCAGCATGAAAAATAACTTCTTTCCTAAATACACAGTCTGAAATTATTCTAAAGCATTAAAAATACTGTTTTGTAGAGAACATTATATATAATTCAGTCATTTATGCAATCACTGTCCTTTTTCTGATCGTTTTTTTCTTGTCCTACAATGGCTTTTCTTAAAAGCTTTAGTTGCATCAGATTTGTAGTCTAGAAGAGAACAGAGTTATTTTGCAACTTGAGCACGGAAGTCAAATTATATTGTAGTACGCATGGTGTCCGGGGGTGTGACTGCCAAATAATATCCAGAACACTTCTATTTTCATAGTAATGCCTTGGATGTCAGCCACGCAGTTTCCGCTGAATTAATGAATGTCATGTGGCTCAATCTACCGCTGCTGCCAGAAACATGCAAGAATAAATGCTAATATTGCCGAAATAGTATGTACACAAGACCAGTTTTTGATAAGGGGTTTTAAACTTGCATCTTCTTCACTCTATTAATTCCTCATACCTACTTGGATTTACCTATACTAGCAAGAGACCCTTTTCCATGTTTTGGTCACAGGAAATAATCTCCCAAT
Organism: Nothoprocta perdicaria; assembly: GCF_003342845.1. Lineage (NCBI taxonomy): Eukaryota > Metazoa > Chordata > Aves > Tinamiformes > Tinamidae > Nothoprocta > Nothoprocta perdicaria. The sequence continues at coordinate 3,548,028 of NW_020454649.1, forward strand.
TTGGCTATAATTTTACCATTTCAAACGTTGATCTGCAGGCCTAATCTACATTTTAAAAAAAAAATTCTTCCCTCTATATTTTTAAGCACTGTAAAATACAAATGGTAGTGTCCTGAAGTAGGAGGAGGCATAGTATTACTAATATTACTTTAATTATTAATCCAGCTAACAACTCTGCAGTGTGCAAGCCTTCCTTTCTCAATGGGATTAGCTAACCACTGAGAACATTACAAATGCTGCAGACACCTACATATTTGTACAAAGATAACCCCCTGTTACAGCGGATATATTCTTTTTTTATCCTTTCTTATTTTACCAGCATGATTCATTAACAGTTATTTTTGAGATGTAGAAATGTAGACTAATATAATTTAAAATGCTGTTATTTAAATGAATAAGTCATCAATGTTTTAGCTTCCTTCTAGCCCAATATATCTGAATGAAAGTAAAGGATAGTGAGACAATTATCAACTTAAATGATTGAGTTTTATCTTTGTAAAATCCTACTTGATAAACATGATTTTAACTTGTTTTCTTCTATTTAGGAGATAATTTTTAGATTGAGTGGTTGTATAGCATATCCACTGTAGCTAAAAGACCATAGGAAATTTGCAGTGACTCTCTACTGCAAAGGCCTCTCTTGTTAAAAGAATAAATACAATTTACTTGGTGTTCGGTGCTAGGTCCACTTTAGAATTGATGAGAATAGCTGTAAATGAGGAATTCTTGGAGATTCCTTAAACTGAAAAGAAAAAAAGCAAACACAAAGGGGTGCAGATGACATTGTGGGGTGCCATAATGATGGTCCTCACCACCTCTGCATTTGAAAAGCTACGTGAACAACGATGTAAAGGTTCCTTGGGTTTCTTGATCTGTGAGTGCAGGGCTATAGGGGTCCTGCTGGCCTCCTCAGCGTGTGTGTCCTCTGTTCTGTGGTCTCCTCACCCTCTGCCCTCATTGCATACAATCGTATTGGTGTTGCAAGGCAGCAGAGTCTGCGCTGTAGGGCTTCTCCTAGCATTTGGTTTCTGGTTGTATTGATAGCACCCGTATTGGAACAGGTATGGTCTCTTTTCCCTCTCTGCTGCAAAATGAGAAGGAAAGCAAAAAGGCAGGGTTTTGTCATTCAAGTCACTAATAAGTAACATGCACTTGCACAAAGCCAACCACCAAAGTGAAGAGTTTTCCAGATTTTCCAGGCTCTTCATCGTCAACTCAAACCTAGCTTGAGTAAAACAAGATTTTGTTTTGTTTTGTTTTCAGTTAAGATGCTACCATAAAAAATTGTGCAACGAGACATAGAAACACTGTATTAACCACTAGATAGTTCCCTGCACTGTTTCCCAGTTAAGCCTCTGTATGCAGGTAGGGTGCTTTATTTTGCTGCTGTTGGGTGCTTGGGTGGCACAATAAATCTCTCATCACTGGGGCTATAGCAAGCCTGGAGGATCATATCTCCTTGACGACCAATAAAACTGTATGCACCAAAAATAGTTACCATTGTCTCTATAAATTACGCTAGCCTAATGTGGCAGGCCACTGCCCCTGGACCATTTTGGCTGGTTATGGGCTCTGTATGTAGCTTCTATGAGAGAGCTTTTTTATTTTTTCTTTTCTTCCCTCTCTCCATTGAGTGCAGTACACTCTTTCTGTTATGAAAATGGTGTTGTTCTAAATAAAACTGACATGATCCACCAACACTTTTGGAAGCACAGATGCTTTGTCCCACTATTTACTAAAGAGGTTCACACTTAGATTAAAGCAGTGAAATCAAATCACTGAATAAAACCTGGAACAACATAATGGTTTAAGGAATTTCTTAAGAGCTTTTGGTAGGAGAAAAGTTGCACAAAGGCAAAATTAGATTGTTTTCTGTTCAATACCAGAAGACAGGAGCAGCGTGCAATCCAATATAGAAGCATTTGTTTTTCTGAGCATCTTGGGCAGTTCCATTTGTCTTTTTTCTTGCCTATGACATGAGACTGCAACCCACCAATTTGTGTAATGAACCTAAGGCCCAACAACCCCAAGCATTAAAAACAGACTCAGTTTGCTTGCAGGAGCTACCCACAGGGACTTGCAGTCCTCTTCTGGACAGCACTAGGTGAGTCTGAGGCTTTGGAAACATACTTTGAAGTTAGGACTTCAAGTACTGATATAAAGCAATACCATCAAAAAGGTAAAATAAGTAGTTTCCTGTATTATCTTATTATCTTTTCTAAAATATGTGGGTTTTTTTGTTATTATTTGGAGTTTTTTTGGAAAGCGTACTAGCTATTTACTTTTGAAGTGATCTTTTTCCTTGATTTTTTTTTTTTTTTTTTTAACCCCAGCATGTATAATAGAGATGAGAAGCTTGGTTACTGTTATAGCTAGGACTGTTCCAGCAGGTTAAACCTAGTTTGTCTTATTTAAATTAATGTATTTAAAGGGAATACTTGGAGGAATGGGAGGAATGGGATTAAATAAAATGCCGGTCTCTAGATAAGTGCCTTTTCTTTTTACCAGTTTACTTACTGAAATGAAAGCAGACCATGCACATCTCAAATATTTTCAAATGTTTTCTTTGACGTAGCCGATAGGTGTCAATCATTCTGCTTCAGCCCTTCAGGCTTTCTCTCACTGCACTTGTTTTTTTCTCTTTAAGCTACTATCTCTAAGGCACCCTCCTCATTACTGGCTGTTGTTTCCTTAAAAACTAGCATTTAATTTTGACATCTCTTAACCTTGCTTTTTTTTTTTTTTTTTTTTTTTTTTTAAATGCATCCCTAACCTAAATTCCACATACAATGCAGTATCAGGATGCAAAGCTGTCTCTTGGCCTTTGGGACAGAGATTTTATTTCTGTTTTAAGGTAAATTCTGATGTGTGTGTATTCTGACTGTTGTCAGAAATCCAGGTATTTGCAAGTCTTGAGCTTGGTCATTTGAGGAAAAGAAAAGGGAAAAATCGTGATTTTCAAGCTCTTTTCGATCATAATTTCTAAACTCATTGTCTTCTAACCTATGAAAGATTTCGGATATTTGTTCTTGCACATAGCAAGTTTTAGGCCATACTTAGCACTTTCTATGTGATGTAAATAAAAAATTCTCAGCATCCTCTCCATGTTGTGCCAGCATCTGAAAGCAAAGGCTCAGGATGAGCACGCTTCCTTTGTGCAGAGCAAGCTCGCTCTCCGGATCTTAGCACTGCATTACTGATGTAGGCTCACAGGATCTTAGTGAAGCCTTATTTATAATCATGTATGGGATGAGTATGGTGAGGAAGTGATTGATTCTCATTTCCTATGATTTTAAGCTCATCTAAGTGTGGCAACTATGTATTCGTCAACTTCTAAACTGCATTGAAATGTATCCACAAACCCATACACTTTGCATGCCTTGTTATTAAAATTCCGCTAGCATCAGGAACTGAATAAAGTGTTTTCTGCACAATTGGACAGATTGTCCACGGCCAGTTCTCCCTATTGCACCAGGAATTGTCCCTGCAAGCAAGCCTTCCATATAGCTGTGGATTTTGCTGGATGTTTGAGAACCTTTCTGATTAATCTGATATTGTTTTCAGCCCAGTTCTGCAAATGGACTGCCCACAGGTTCCTCATGTGGCTAGTGTGAGCCTGGCCCTTGTCAAACAGAGCAAAGTTTGGGGGCATCGATATAAAAGAAATGCCAGGTGACGGAAGGGAAGTCTGGCACATGGCTGTGTATCTTGCACTGTTATTTTTTTGTTTTTTCTTTCTCCTCCTAATTGATAGCTCTTGCCATCTGTTCCTGATCCATCTCTCTGCTGTCCTATCCCACACACCGTCTCCTGCCCCCATTCTACTCCTCAAGCTTGGACTGGCTCCTCGAAGGCAAGCGACAGGCACCCGCTGAAGCCAAGTAGTATCTGAGTGCCAGGAAGGTGCTACCAGGGTTGTCTGCTAGCCGAGGTTGGGGTCTTGGAGCATCATCTGAGTGGGCTCACATGCTTTTATCTCATTGCAGTTCTGAGTGCTGTTCCTTCAGCAAATTGCCCAGATTTTTTTTTTCAGGAAAAGAAATATCTTTGCTCTATAAACTAGGTTTATATCCATCCCTGAGGTGGATTCCTTCTGCATCTGTCACTACTGCCCATGTTTCTAACAACCTTGTGGCTGTATGGGATACGTAGACTGGAAATACTACACCTTTCTAGGATATTTTCAGGAATCTTTTTGTACGTTTCCATCTATGTTTGAATCTGTCTTTTCTCGTCTAACTCTCCCTTTTGTAGTTTAGCATATGGAAGCCCTTTTTATAGCAAAGAGAAACGTACTTAATACATGCAAAGAACTGCATTTCTAACAAAAACTTAGATATGTAAATAGGCTAAAGCTTTTTTTTATGGCAATTACTTAATAATGGACAAAAAAGTGCCTCTGTAGTTATAACTTTATTCTTCTGTGATCTGAAAAGCTCTTGCTTTCACAGGTGTGTTGATGGGAAGATAAAGAAACAATTCAGATTTAGTAAGATGGATCAGTTTTTGCTTTTCTTAAAGGCGTTTAAGTGCCTAAAAATAGATCCTCAAAAATATCAAAGCTATTAATTCCCATAGACTTCTAATGGAAGCTAGAAGCGAGTACCCAAAAAAAGTCTGGCAATGTGATGTTACGAGCATACAAAAAATTGCAAAGCAAAATGTGTCAGAGGAGCCCTTGTGTTGATTTCTGCATAGGTAGCTCTTGCTGGTCCATGCAGAACTAGCCATTCCCATGCAGAATTATTGTAGACTTTTCCTTCAACACCTCTAGCAGTAGCGGGGAAAGTTAGGTAATTAGTGCTTGCTCATTTGCATTTTTAAGGTTTATCCTGACTTTTTTTTTTTTTTTTTTTGATTATGGATGTCACTGGCTTGTTGGTTATCTTCCTGTGTTGTGTGAGTGTAGCCAGATTACTAGGTTTTTGTACAGAACTAATAATAGGGACTAACGTAAGAGAGTGAAATCTTTCTGGAAAAGGTGGAAGTTGCTGGAAGAGTTCCTTTCTTTCCACTTCCAAACACTACAGATTTTAGGACTTTAGTTAAAACAAAGATTTTAATAAGCTATTGGTGAAAATTAGAAAACACAAAGAATCGCAGCTGCAAATAGTTCACTGACTTCCTTGATTGTCGTATTTTCCAGTTGTACAATAGCTTTTATTGCAGTCGGCTCTGCCATGTAGGAAGAAATTATGTTTTCTGTGACAGGAGAAGAAAGACAGTTAAATGGAATAAAATGATCACTCGTCAGGTGATGTATGTGATGGTGTAGACAGGAAAGTGTTCCCACAGTTTCCAGGAAACCCGATAATTTTAAGTGACTTTAATTTTTTAAATGTTTTTGCACTGATTAGAAACCCCTAGATGCTGAAATGCTACAGCTCCAGCAGGAATCTAATAAAGATTCCCCCTGGGACTGATTTTGATTGACTACAGTTGCCTGTCTGTTTTTATTTTACTGTATATGAGCAGACACAGATGCATGGAGTCAAGTTAACACTTTCCTGGGCTAGCTGGTACACTGAGGTGTTGAGGATATCTTCAATTTGGAGCACTGAAACCTGTACGGGCGGAAAGGCTCTTTGAGGGTTAGACTCTCGGATTTGGACATCTCTGTGGACACCCAGTGAATGGCCCAGGCCTTCCTCCCTAGGGAGGTGTGAGCAATGCTGGGATCCCATCTCCGTGTGGATGCTTGTGTTTAGTCTGTGTGTTGCTCTCTGTGATTGATGCTCCGGTTATTAAAGCACAGAGGCGAACACACGGAGGCAGTGATTTTATTCCTTCCCTGTGGGCATGTCAGGCAGTTCTCCTCTTAAGGCCCATGGGGACCAGCCTATGCTCATTTTCTGTTCGTGTCAGTGCAGCAGACTCCCCTGCACAGCGTAGACGTGGTTGAAGATGCTCTCCCGTGGAAATGTGGGCATTGTGGCCATGCACAGAGCTGTCAGGGTGCAGCTCCGATGTGATGAGGCTGTTGCTGGAAGCAGGGTCACCACCACCAAGCCCTTCTCTGACTTCAGCACAGGACTACACCAGCCCAAACAGAAATCCGGACTCCAGTCATTTGCTGGAGCATTTTGGGAGCTACCGCCACGTAACTCCCCTCTCGCTGGCTATCCAAAGAGGAGTGCTACGAGATATTTGGGCTTTGATGGAGACTTCAGGAGTGCTTGCATCACTTTTGGCTAAGTTAAGTCAGAAAGCACTACGGAAATGTTATTAATCATTTATCATTTGCAGCTGCAGAGATAATCGGGGGATAGAATGAAGATGATAGAAAGATATGAGAAAGCCCGGAGAAGCTCTGAGTCAGATTGGTTGCTCTGGTGTTGCAGTCTCGTGTTCTGGAAGCAGTATTGATTCTTCTCCTGAGGAGCTAATAAATACTCACGTTTATAAGTTTGTGAAGAACAGTGGGAAGTTGTTATTTTGAAAGCTTTGCATCACATGAAAGATAAGAAAAAACATCTTGTGGCATCAAGTTGTTGAATTCAGTACCTATGCTGTATCAAAAATTTCCTCTGGTGACATTTCCACTTAGAAAAGTTTCTTTTTATTTAATAAACTGGACCAAAGTCTACAATTATATTAATGTAGAGATACAGTACTTTCACTAGAAGTTCAAGTCTATATCCTTATAAACACTGGAAAGTTAAACGATATTGAAACCATGGAATTAACCTATTTACCCATAACAATTCCTTTCACTGTTATGTTATATATTCTATTTATGCATATGGAGGTTAAATACAGTTATTTTCCATCTTTCTTGAAGCAGCTTTCTCAGTAAGAAGCCTGATATTCAATGACAGATGTATTAGCAATCAGCAGAGATTTCTCAAATGGAATAATTGTTGCGTAATATATACTATTTGTGTTCAAATTGTAAAGTAAGGTTTCTCCTTTTTTTAAACCATGAATTCTGTTCTTTAGAGTCCCTATATCCTTATATTGTACATGTAAGGAAGGTTTAAATTTTTGTAAGTGTTAGCACATCTCCTCCCCTCCTCCCTCCCTGCTGCTTCCTCTTTGCAGTATTTTAAAACACAGATATCTGCCTGTTTCAGTTGTGTGCTCTTCTGGGAACATGCTAGCACTGACTGGCATAGCTATCTGTGGAAATCTTTCAGAATTAGGACTTTGCAAAGCTGCAATGGCAGCATTTATTTTCTGTCACTTGCACTGAATTGAACAGAGCAGCTTAGCTGAATTTTAATATTTTTTCCCTGCACAGGAAGAATTTTTGTTTTATTCCAGTGTAACCCCCTGTATGGAGGGGGCGCGGAAACATAACGCGTGCTCCTGTTTGCCTCGTTCCCACGCTGGAATATAGGCCACGCTCAGACCCTCCGTAGGCTGGCAGCGTTGCCCGCCGCCGCGCAGCGGGGCACGGCGCGAGCTGCCGCGTGCGCGCTCCGCTCCGCGCTCCGCTCCG